>NC_057807.1:664913807-664937714 GCF_018294505.1 Triticum aestivum | reverse complement strand
GTGTGTGAGCTAAGTGTGTGAACACGATTTGGTAAAGGTAGCGGTGAGAGGCCATGTAGGAGTACATGGTGGGTTGTCTCATTGCAGCCATCCTCAGGAACTGAGTTCTGTGTTTGTGATCCATGATTCAGCTACTACCACGCATTGGGCCCGAAACCAATGGACCCTCTCGGCTTCTTAATCACCCTTGTCCTCTGTCCAGGAGTTGCAAGTAGTTTCTGGTGTTTGTAGTATGCTGGAGGCCGTGGACAGCGCTGACCGTAGGGGTGGGCTGTGATGCGGTAGGCACGTGGCCGGGTAAACCGGGCACCCGTTTGGTGTCACGGAACCCTGTACACATCGTTTGGGGCTGTGAGCGAAACTCCGGCCGGATCTCCTCATGGGTGGAACCCGAATAGGCGATAAACCTGGACTAGAGACTTGAGTGTTTAGGCAGGCCGTGGCCGACACCCACGTTGGGCTTCCGCTTGAAGGTTGCCGAGTACATGTCGTGTAAACGGCGGTAAGTGGTGAGAGCGTGTGTGAAAAAGTACACCCCTGCAGGGTTAACCTAATCTATTCGAATAGCCGTGTCCACGGAAAAGGACCTCTGGGTTGCTTATATCAGTTCATAGACAAGTGAAAGTGGATACCCTAAAATACGCAAGATAAGCGTGAGTGCTATGGATGGCGTTCTCGTAGGGAGACGGGAGCGAATCCATAGTGGTGTATTGATATGGTGAATATGTGGACTCGTGTGCGCCACCTCAAAAGAGTCGCTTGCAGTCGTAGTTCAGGATAGCCACCGAGTCAAAGCTGGCTTGCTGCAGTTAAACCCCACCATCCCCTTGTTGAAAATGATGCATATGTAGATAGATCTGATGTAAGTCTTGCTGGGTACATTTGTACTCACGTTTGCCTATTTTACATTTTTGCAGAGAGACTTCAGTCTCACTAGTAGTTCCGCTTGGACTTCGACGTTTAGCTTGATACCTCAGCTACGATCTTGTGCCCTCGGCAGGATCTGATAGATAGTCAGGCTTCTCAGCCTTTTTCATTTATAGATGTCTGTACTCAGACATGATAGCTTCCGATTGTGCTTTGACTTGTATGCTCTGATTGTTGGGTCGTGAGACCCATGTTTGTAATATCTCGCTCCTCGGAGCCTATTGAATAAACTACTTGAGTCGTAGAGTCATTTTGTGATGCCATGTTGTATTGCACATATCGAGCATATTGTGTGTATGTTATTGAAATGCTTGGTATGTGTGGGATCTGACCATCTAGTTGTTTATCTTTAGTAGCCTCTCTTACAGGGAAATGTCTCCTAGTGTTTCACTGAGCCATGGTAGCTTGCTACTGCTCTGGAACACTTAGGCTGGCCGGCATGTGTCCTTCTTCGTTCCTGTGTCTGTCCCTTCGGGGAAATGTCACGCTTTGAGTACCGGAGTCCTGCTAGCCCAGTGCTACAGCCCGGACCCATTTGCTGATGACCGACACGTTCGAAGCTGGGTCATGGATGCCTGTCCCTGTAAGTCTGTGCCACTTTGGGTTTACGACTAGTCATGTCAGCCCGGGCTCTTTATCATATGGATGCTAGCGACACTATCATATACGTGAGCCAAAAGGCGCAAACGGTCCCGGGCAAAGGTAAGGCGACACCCGTGGGAATACCGTGCGTGAGGCCGCAAAGTGATATGAGGTGTTACATGCTAGATCGATGTGGCATTGAGTCGGGGTCCTGACAGCCATGTAGGCAGGCAGGCAGCTAAGGTGGCACAGCGGTGGGTCTCCACGAAGATCAGCTTGCTGCCACGCAGGTGCCTGCCCAATTGGTTGGGTCGGCAGCTGTGTGCGAATGGTGGTGGAGGTTTGGATTGGCGTGGGCCTGATGGTGGCCCTACGGGTGTCCTTGGCAAGGGCCTCGCCGTAGCCCCGACAAGGGCCTCGCCGTAGCCCCGACAAGGGTCTTGCCGGGGCCCTGGCAAGGGTCTGGCCGTGGCGCCTGCAGTACCGGACCAAAGCATTAACACTTAGTGAATACATGAACTCCTCAAACTACGGTCATCATCGGTAAGTATCCCGATTATTGTCACTTCGGAATTAACGGGTCATAACACATAATAGGTGACTATAGACTTGCAAGATAGGATCAATAACTCACATATATGCACGAAAACATAATATGTTCAGATCTGAAATAATGGAACTCGGGCCCTAGTGACAAGCATTAAGCATAGCAAAGTCATAGCAACATCAATCTCAGAACATAGTGGATACTAGGTATCAAACCCTAACAAAACTAACTCAATTACATGGTAAATCTCATCCAACCCATCACCGTCCAGCAAGCCTACAATGGAATTACTCATGCACGGCAGTGAGCATCATAAAATTGGTGATGGAGGATGGTTGATGATGATGACGGCTACGGATTCCCCTCTCCGGAGCCCCAAACAGACTCCAGATCAGCCCTCCCGAGAGAGTTTAGGGCTTGGCGGCAGCTCCGTATCGTAAAACGCGATGAATCCTTCTCTTTGATTTTTTTTCTCCCCAAACATGAATATATGGAGTTGGAGTTGAGGTCGGTGGAGCTTCAGGGGACCCACGAGGCAGGGACGCGCCATAGGGGTGGGGGGCACCCTCCACCCTCGTGGACACGGTGTGGCCCCCTGGTGCTGATTCTTTCGCTAGTATTTTTTATTAATTCCAAAAAGTTTCTCCGTGGATTTTCAGGTCATTCCAAGAACTTTTATTTCTGCACAAAAATAACACCATTGTAGTTCTGCTGAAAACAGTGTCAGTCCGGGTTAGTTCCATTCAAATCATGCAAGTTAGAGTCGAAAACAAGGGCAAAAGTTTTTGGAAAAGTAGATACGACGGAGACGTATCAAAGATTTCATGGTAAAAGGAGATAGCACAATTCACTAAAATTTGTTAAGGAAAGGCAGTAGCTAGCAAACTGAAACTGGGTCCTTATAGTGAGCTAATAAGACAAGCTACTCATTGTCGGAGATATCAATGACGATTGGCTCCTTGGACATGGAAGAGGGCGAGGCCTCCACATCTTGGGTGCCCTCGTCGTAGTAGTGAGTTGCCTGAGCTGCTCCGGGCACCAACCTACTAGCTCTCGAGATGAGGTAAACATGTGCACGCTCAGAAAACACCTCGTAGTCTTTGTTGAAGGCACCGACTGTGGCCTCAAGAAAACGCCACTAACTGTCGTTTAAAGAAGCCAACCGCACCGCGGTGTCGGCACGCGAGGTGTCGACGGTGGCCTCGACGGCGAGGTGTTCCTCCAAGATATAGGGATCGGCACGAATGGCAGCCATCGCGACCTCATCCACGTGTGCGGCCGCAATTTGCTTCTCCGCTGCCAAATGCTCCTTGAGATCCTGGCTATACTGCGTGCACCATGGCTTAGGACGGTGCTTATTTAGTGGAGGGGTTTGTGATTTTGGTGTGTAAGTTCATCTAGTGCCACCCCTAGTTGGTGTTGGAGTATTGATGACAAACTTGGTTGAGGGACTAATGTGTTTGTGAGAATTGCAGGATAACACAGGTAGTAGTCCAATATTGATTCGGTTTACTTACCAGAGATGACCCCTAAAAATATGTGAAGACATTGAAGACAATGGTGGTCTGTGAAGATATTCACATTGAAGACTATGACATGATAAGACATCGCATGAAGACTATGGAGTGCCAAGACATAGTTGTTTCATAGTTTCCTTTTCTTCTTTGTTGAGTCATAGGAACCACTGTACTGTTAAGTGGGGTCCAAGTGAACAAAGTCAGAGTGACTGAGGTGATGCTCAACCAAATCCTATGTCTTCAAGCGAAGACAATGAGAGAAAATCTTATGCAGTGCTGGATGAGTCAGGTTTACTTGTAGCCCAAGTCAAGCTGTCGCGTGTGTTTGAAATCTGACCGTTGGACACGTGTCAGTTCCTTAGTGACCCAGGTTCATTTTGGACAAATCAGGTCGGGTTGCCTCCTTGCTATAAATAGCCCACCGCCAACACCATAAATTGGTGGCTACTCAGAGTTAGTGCATGGCTTTTGTCGTTTGAGAGCAACCCACCTTCGAAGCACTTGAGAGAGAAACCCTTTCGAGGACAAAGCACAAAACACCCAGAGGCAACGAGCATTAGGCATCACTAAAGTCTTTCTGTCTGCTTGATCTGAAGACTTGTTACACATGAGGACTGTGAAACCTCTAGCCGGTTAGGCGTCATGTTCTAAGCATCCAAGAGTCATTATGAATTGCCAGTTTAAGAAGACTGTGAAGGTTTGTAAGTCTACCTTGAAGACTTACCAGAGTGATTGGGCGAGGACTAAGTGTCCTTATCTCAAGGGTAATAAGGTGAAGACGCGGTCCTCTAAGTTGAATCTCAGCCTCCCTAACTAGACGTACATTTGTCATGGCAACTGGAACTGGTCCAACGAATCCTTGTCCCCTCCAAGCAACTGGATCTATCCTTCACCTCTCTTTACTTATATTTTATCTTTGTGAAGTCATTGCCCATTTTTCTGATCTAATTGACTTCACTGTGTGGAGACTATTTACTGTTTGGCTTCATACCATCTTCCATCCTGATCCTTACTACCTAGCTGTTGATAGTCTTTGTGCTTTCACTTCATTGCTTACTGACTATGGCTTGTCTAGTGTAGTCTACTTCCCCTGCATATCAATAGGTTAATTTCTATTGTTTGTCTTCAAAGCCCCCGTGTTTTGAAGACTTTCATAAAAATCGTCTATTCACCGCCCCTCTAGTCGAATACTAGCACTTTCAATTGGTATCAGAGCAAGGTGCTCCCTTGTTCTGTGTGATTCGGTTTGACCACCTGGAGTTTAGCTATGTCGACTGCAGGGATAATCAAGGTCTCCATTGCGTGCCCTGTCTTCGATGGCACTGACTACCCCTACTGGAAGAATAAGCTACGTATGCATCTTGAAGCCATTAACATCGACCTCTGGTATGTCGTCAAGAATGACGTTCCCAAGGTCGGTGAAGGTGTTACTGCTGCTGATGTCAAGAGGTTCATTCAATTGGACTCGACTGCCAAGAACATCATCTGTGGTCATCTGACCAAAGGATAGTATGGTCGTGTGAGTGCTCCGGAAACTGTGAACCTAGTCTGGGACTGGCTCTCCAAGGTCAACAAAGGCGTCTCCACCCAAAGAGATTCAAGGATCAGTGTTCTTTGCAATCTCTTCAACCGCTTCAAGAGAAGTGACAATGAGAATGTCCAGGTCACACTTGATCGCCTCACTGATATCACAAATGAGCTTCATGCACTCGGCGCCACTGAGATCACCAAGCACAAAATCGTCAAGACACTTCTGAGATCCATTGACAGCTCATTTGACACCCTGGCCCTGATGATTCAAGAACGCCCTGACTTCAAGACTCTCGATCTGTCTGACATACTTGAGAGGCTCAACACACATGAGTTCCAGCTATCTGAGAAAACAGATATCTATGGTCCCAACTATGGTCGTACTCGCCCTTTGAAGGCAAAGGTTGTTTCCTCATTTGAAGAAGAATCTAATTGCAGTTCCAGGGATCCTAAAGACATTGGAAAAGAGCTTGCTATGCTTGTGAAGAAGTTCCAGAAGTTCACTAAGAAGAAAAGACTTCAGAAAGTCTTCAAGATCTAGCTCTAGAAACGATGAAGCTTCCTCTCATGATCACAAGAAGAGAACATGCCACAAGTGCAAGAAACCTGGGCACTACATCTCTGAGTGTCCACATTGGGACAATGAGACCAAGAAAGAAGAAGAGCAAGGAATATGTTTCTAATGACAAGAAGAAGAAGAAATCCTCAAAATCTTCTTCCAAATATTCCTTGAAGTCTTCATCACACAAGAAGAGCTCATCAAGCAAGGCTCGTGCGTTTGTCGGCAAGGAGATGGATTCTGAGGAGGAGTCTGCATCTGAGGAGGCAAAGGTGGAGTCTGAAGAGGAATCTGATTCCGGTGTCGCAAGCCTAGCTCTAGCTTCCGTATGTCGCTAAGTCCATCTTCAACACTGAAGACAATGGCCTCGTCACCAAGACTGATGCTAAGGATGAAGATGACTCTGCTCCCACCTACTGCTTCATGGCACGTGGTGCCAAGGTAAACTCATGCAATGCTTACTTTCAAACATCAAGTGAAGATGACTCTGAATGTGAATCTAAACCTAGCTACATGACACTTGCTAAAATTGCAGCTGAACAACAGAATTCTATGGAACATATTAAAAAGTTGCTAGACAAAAGCGATGACATGTTGGACGCGGAAATGACCCGAACTCAGTCCTTAATTGAAGACATTAAAATCTTCATGTTAAGTACGAGGAACTTGATAGTCGTCATGAAATGCTCTCAACTACTGATGAAAATATCTCCTATGATTATATTCAAAGCAAGCAAGAGCTTGAGAAATTGAGATCGGCTCATGAAGATCTTCAAAAGGAGAATGAGTCACTCCGCACTTAATAGATCAGTTCCTCTTAGGAAGGATTTGAACCACCATGTCTGAAATGTCTTGTGCGTGATACTGTTGTCTCTATTGCTAAATGTTCTACTGCTACTACTGTTGCAATATCTTCAACTGCTAATGTGGTACCTAAACCCTCTGCTAAGGATACCACTACTATTGCTGATGAGAATGCCAGGTTGAAGACATTGCTTGAGACAGGAATGTACAAAAGTCTCAAAGCGCATCAAACACTATGTGATGTCCTCAAAAAACAGATTCTAAACCGAAACCCTAGGAAATAGGGTGTTGGGTTCGAGGGGAAAATGAATGTTGATGGATCTGACTGGATGCCTGAGCAGTACCCCAAAACCACATGGGTTGCTGCAACGAGACCTTCTGTGGATCCATCTACCTTATCTCGCTTCTCTTGTGCTAATCCAATTATCATTGATGAATACTTTGATGCAAACTATAAACTATTTAAGAATCAGAATGGTGATGTGTTTGCTAGGTATATCGGTACTAACTGCAGGAATGGACCACCTCTTAAGAAGATCTGGGTACCCAAAAGTGGTCTTGAAAATCTTCCCATGAATGTCATCATGACAACACCTGGGAAGAAGAAAAATCCCAGACCAAAGGCTTCACACAGACAGACGACTCACCAGAGTCACCCTAACGCCAATGTTTTGCAGGGAAACCATACTCAGACTTGTGAATATGAGTGTGTTTCATCAAACCGCTATGTTGATAAGACCAAGAACTTTTCTGCTTATTCTTATGAGTATTATTCACCTCCTGCAAGGCTATTTGCTAGGGCTCCAAAGCCGAAGTTCTCAGATACTGCACGTAGACTCATTGCTTCTAAGCCACCCCTGAAGATTTGGGTGGTTATTGAGGGAGTATTCGGACACACCCCGGACTATAGGATCCGGGAGCTGAAGCGAAAAGGTCCGCCATGACAAATGATTTTAATCCGGCTAGGGGCTACTTACGCCCTTAAATTACACAGTCACTTGGACTGACTATACTCCTCCTCTACGCCATCCAACGGGCTATCTAGTTTACAATCGTGTTGAGAATACTTAGCGGCTAACGCTACCTGGTCATATACCAGACTTATGGGAATTTCTTGCCCATCCGGCCCCACCGGTCCTACTTCGGCCGTATGGTTTGGGTCCATCTTGGTGTAGCGCGTCTTCACCATTGCCCAAGCTTCTCTTGCACCTTGCCAGCATGCTGATGTCTTCCACAGCTGGAAGCGCCGCCGGGCTCCTTGAAGCAGGTCCAGAAGCTCCCCTATGCCATTTGGCAGGGGACTTGATGGCCACAAGGCCTTAGCAAGGACATGCATCACCCGCTGAGCTCGCTCGTGCAACTGTGAAAGTTCTTGCAGTACATCACCTGTAGATGAGGGCATCTCCTCCTCGGGGCGACCCGTTAACATTCCTACAAGCAAACTTCTTTCCATACACTTCCTCGCCGAACTATCATGCAGTTCGTCTAGGCACTCACCATAAATGTCGCATCGAATCCTTTTATTCTCCTTTAGGGAGTCCGCCAGCTGGGCGCGGACGTCTTTTAACTCTACGTCCAGCCGGACATTGGCATCTTCAAGATTGTTCTTCTCGTGCCGCACTTGCATGAGAATACGCTCGCCAGCCTTTAGTTGCCTCTGGAGATGCGACTCGTCATCTCTCTCGCCCTCCGGATTCACTCCGGGGTTATCTACGGAATTTTCTGTTTGTCACAATAGCCAGTTGCTAACTGGTACATTTTCGTACAATTGAGATAAATGTTACCGTATGAGGCCTTCTGGGATTCCTCTAGCTTGGCAACTGTGGCCCTTAGTTGGGTCTTGCACTCTTCCAGCTCCCGAGACAATTGCTCATTCTTATCTACAAGAACCTGCGCATAATTTGATACTTAAAACTGTTGTTCCAACCATTTCAGGTCTCAGGGGCTACTGCTATACATATCACAATTTCTTACCCGTATATCTTTGGTATACTAGTTCGTCGCTTGGGGAAGCCTGCTTTGAGCAGCCCGGATGTATGTGTCTGCCGAATTGAAGGCATTAAGGCCTCTTCGGAAAAGATGTTGTTCCGAAGCACGGCCCTCCGGCGCCGGTGATTCATGGCGCTCTCCACTTCGGAGTTTGTGGCCGAAAGCATATCCGCATCCTCTGTCGGAGGACTATGCGGCATTGGCCGTACGTCCGCCTCCTCTCTCGAAGTTGGTTCTGGAGCCTGACTAGTGGAGGCTTGGTTGGGAGGATCCCCGGATATAGTCTGGATACCCCTCTTCCTGCCAAGATGTAAAGGGCGTTGTTACACTTCAAGTAGCAATAATTACATGACAGGTTGTTTCCTTACCTCCGTAGAGGCGTGTCGGCCCTAACCGCCTTCCTCTTGAGCCTACCCAATCTGGACGCTTGTGGCTGACGGGTCCCTAGGGGCTCGGCCCTGCGCTCCAAGTGTCGTTTCTGCAAAAACACAACGCATCAGGGAAAAGCATGACATCAGGAAAGAGTCCTCTTTGGAGGATCGAGTTTTGGCTTACACGCGACAAAGGTAGCAATCCGGGATAATCGGCAGTAATAGCCACTCAGGTGCCATCACGGCTCGCCCGATAAAATATCCCGTCGACAAGCTCCACGGCCGCATCTGGGTCTTCTTCGAGTCCTGGATCTAGGGCCCTTTTGGGGTCCTCTGGCTGCGGGGAAGGGCTGGAGATTCCTTCTACGGCCCTCCTCAGTTCCTGATTGGAAATGTCGAGGTAGGTAAGCTTAGCAAAGAACACCACGATAAGTGAAGCGAGAACATAAATGATGACTTACCCAGTTTGGGGGATTGTACATGGAGAATCCGGCTCGCGGTTTGATGTGAAGGAAGTCTTCCTCTTCTCCTTTGCATAGATCGAACCATATCCTTGCCAGCGTGGTGGCGGAGTCCGGACCCTTACGGTCGCAGTGAGTGGCATCGTCTGTCCCGTTGTAATGCCACATGGGATTGCCCCGATATTGAAGCGGTTGCACCCCCCGCATTATGCATATTGCCATGACCTCGACTATCGTCAGTCCGGATTTGGCCAGTAACTTTATCCTGCTCATCAGGAAATGTATTTCCCTGGAATCCTCTTCTTGGGGGCCTCGGGGGCGCCAGCTTAGACGTGCCCTCGGCGTGGTGTTACTGAACTTGGGGAGTCCTGTCCGAACTGGATCCGGAAGGGGAGCATCGTCAATATAAAACCACTCTGAAGCCCAGTTATCCGGTGCCTTCTTGGGAGTGCCAGATAGGTATCCGGTCTCAGCGATACGCCATACATCGGCCGCGCCCACTTGACATAGGGATTCTCCCTGGTTGCGGGGGACAAGGCAGAACAACTTCTTCCACAATCCGAAATGAGCCTCGCAACCTAGAAATAGCTCACAAAGGGCAACATACCCTGCTATATGTAGTACGGAGGCGGGGTTAAAGTTGTGCAACTGGAGGCCGTAGAACTCCAGGAGCCCGCGAAGGAATGGATGAATAGGGAACCGGACGCCCCTTAGCAGATGAGGAATAAGGCATATTCGCTCCTCTGGAGATGGATTGGGAGATCTCTCCGCTTGTTCTCCGTCGTTATAGGTGGCCACCCCAGCTCGGACAGGGACCATGAACGCCGATGGGAGGATCCCTTGGGTTTGTAACTTTATCAAACGGCTATGGGAAACTGAACACTCTCCCAGTCCCCCGGCTTGGGGCAAGGGGAGCGAGCAGAAGAGCTGCGACGATTGGCCATGTTGGAATGGTTTTTTCTGGGCGCTCTATTGGATGCTTGCTCGAGGAGGGAGAGTGAGGTTTGGATCTGGTAATCCCCGTCTCTTCAAATAGACAGTTAGCCCGAAGGACCGAGGGTGGCAAATGCAAAAATGCCTTGACTCCTCGCAATCGCTCGACATGTGGAAATGGTCATTATTGAAGCACTGAAGCCGAGGAGTACAACATTAATGAGATGCCGAACACTGTTCATCGTGATGGGTACATTGGAGTATTCGGAAAGGAACCCGCCTTGCAATGCCAAAGACAAGACTGCGCGCCGGACTCATCGCCATTGAAGCCTGGTTTAGGGGCTACTGAGGGAGTCCTAGATTAGGGGGTATCCGGACAGCCGGACTATATACATCGTCCGGACTATTGAAGCGTGAAGATACAAGACTCAAGACTTTGGCCCGTGTTCGGATGGGTCACTCCTTTGCGTGGAAGACAAGCTTGGTGATCTGGAGATCATATTTCCTTCCTTGTAACCGACTCCATGTAAACCCTATCCCTCTCCGGTGTCTATATAAACCGGAGAGGATGGTCCATAGAAGGCCGGTCACAATTACAATCATACCATCATAGGCTAGCTTCTAGGGTTTAGCCTCTACGATCTCATGGTAGATCTACTCTTGTACTACTCATATCTTCAATATTAATCAAGCAAGAAGTAGGGTTTTACCTCCATCGAGAGGGCCCGAACCTGGGTAAACATTGTGTCCCTTGCTTCCTGTTACCATCAGCCTAAGACGCACAGATCGGGACCCCCTACCCGAGATCCGCCGGTTTTGACACCGACAGTTATGAAAACTTAACTCTCTTTTGAAGGGAAAGGTCTCTAGCCGGAAATCAAAGGCGTCTGATGCTTATGTTGGGGACCTTAAACATCTTGTGGGATGCAAGATAAAATGTCCAAATGGTCTTACTATGTACTTCGTCCCAGGATTCCTTGACAATCATCCTGTTTATCCTAACCAAGATCTGAACTTTCATATTCTGCTTGTTCGTCAAATGTTTCTACTTCACAATACCTTTTGTGAAGCATATCCCCCAAAACGTACTATTGGGTATGACACGAAAGGCTTCAGAATGGATTATGGATAGTGGATGCACTAACCACATGACTGGTGATCAAAGTCTTTTGATCGATTTAACCCTATGCCTGTCTGACAAAAGTCACATCACATTAGCTCGCACTGGTAAAAGCAAGATATTGGGTCTGGGTAGAGTTGCAATCTCAAAGGATCAGCACATGGATAAAGTGATGCTTGTTGAATGCCTTGGTTTCAACTTAATGTCTATCTCAATGATTTGTGATCTGAACATGATTGTGATATTTGGAAAATATTGTTGTCTTGTGCTTATGGAATCTGAAAAATCTCTAGTCTTTGAAGGTTATCAAAAAGATGATATGTACATGGTAGATTTCTTAGCAGGACCACAGATGGCCGTTTTTCTTCTAGCAAAAGCTTCAGCGTGCTGGCTCTGGCATCGGAGGCTAGGACATGCTGGCATGAGGAACTTGTACACTCTCACGAAGAAGAAGCATGTCATGGGCATCGATGGCATCAAGTTCAAGAAGGATCATCTGTGTGGTGCTTGTGAAGCTGGGAAGATGAGTAGGGCCAAGCATCCCTCGAAGACAATCATGACGACATCACGACGCTTTGAGCTGCTTCACGTGGACTTATTCGGCCCTACTCACTACTCTACTCTTACTACCACTGCTTGTCTCTATGGCCTCGTCATTGTTGATAATTACTCAAGATATACATGGCTGCATATAATCCTCTACAAGAATGAAGTACATGATGTCTTCAAACGATTCGCTAATCGTGCCATGACGAACTATGGCATCAAGTTCAAGCACATCAGAAGTGACAACGGCACAGGATTCAAGAACACCAGCCTCGACACTTATCTTGATATACTAGGCATCACTCATGAGTTCTCAGCTCCTTACACACCTCAGCAGAATGGCATCATGGAGCGCAAGAACAGAACCCTCATGGAGATGGCTTGGACGATTCTTGATGAGTACAAGACTCCAAGGAAGTTTTGGCCTGAAGCCATTGATACTGCATCCCATGTCATCAACCATGTTTATCTTCACAAGCTTCTAAAGAAGACATCATATGAGCTACTAACTGGTAAGAAGCCAAACACCAGTTACTTCAGAGTATTTGGTGCTAGGTCCTGGATCAAGTATCCACATCACACTTCAAAATTTGCACCGAAAGCACATGAAGGTTTTATGCTTGGATACGGAAAGGATTCGCACTCCTACAGATTCTTCAACCTCTTTCACTATAAAGTGGTTGAAACTATGGATGTGCGGTTCGATGAGACTAACGTCTCGCAAAGAGAGCACCTACCAAATGTGCTTATGGGTACTGGAGAAGTCATACCTTCAGAAGCTCAGGCGAAGAAGAAATCATCATTGCACCAAATCAGCCTGAAGACAATGCTCAGGCTAAAGTTAATGCTGAAGCTGAAGACAATGATCTGCAAGGGAAAAATCTTCATCCAGTACATCCCCAAGTTGCAAATGAAGTACAGATTGAGAAGATAATTCATAGAATCAATGCGCCTGGCCCACTCACTCGCTCTAGAGCAACACAGCTAACAAATTTCCATGGGCACTTTGCATTTGTCTCTATATCTGAACCCAAGAAAGTTGTTCAAGCCTTCACGAAAACTGAATGGATTCATGCTATGCAAGAAGAGCTTCGTCAGTTTGAGCTGAACAATATATGGGAATTTGTCAAGCGTCCCGATCCTCGCAAGCACAACATCAAAGGCACCAAATTGATCTATCGCAACAAACAAGATGAGCATGGTCAAGTTGTCAGGAACAAGGCTCATCTAGTTGCTCAAGGTTACACTCAAGTAGAAGGGATTGACTTCGATGAAACATCCGCTCCCATGGCTAGGCTTGAAGCCATTCGCATACTGCTAGCCTATGCCAACCATCACAACATTCTTCTATACCAAATGGATGTGAAGAGTGCCTTTCCCAATGGCAAGATTGAAGAAGAAGTGTATGTTGCATAACCACCGGGCTTTGAAGATCCAAAACATCCTGATATGGTGTACAAGCTCAATAAGGCACTGTATGGCCTCAAACAAGCTCCTCGTGCTTGGTATGACACACTCAAAGACTTCCTGAAGAGCAAAGGCTTCAAACCTGGTTCTCGAGATCATACGCTCTTCATGAAGACATATGATGGTGAACGGTTTGTGTGCCAAATCTATGTGGATGACATTATCTTCAGCTGCACTGACAAGAGATACAGTGATGAGTTTGGGCACATGATGCATGAGCAATATCAGATGTCCATGATGGGTGAGCTAAAAAAATTCCCCGGTCTTCCAATCCGTCAGCAGAGCAACGACATCTTCATATCTCAAGAAAAATACCTCAAAGATTGCCTAAAGAAGTTTGGAATGCAAGACTGCAAATGATACACGACGCCAATGCCAACCAAAAGTCATCTGGGCCTTGACGACAATGGTAAAGAGTTCGATCAAAAGGTATACCACTCCATGATTGGTTCTTTACTTTACTTATGTGCATCTAGGCCAGATATAATGCTTAGTGTTTGCATGTGTGCTCGATTTCAAGCGGCACCAAAGTAATTGCATCACTTAGCCATGAAGTGAATTCTTCGATATTTGGCTTACACCCCAACACTAGGATTATGGTATCCAAAGGGCTCAGAGTTTGATCTAGTTGGATTCTCAGATGCTGATTATGCTGGTGACAAGGTTGATCGCAAGTCCACATCAGGCACATGCCACTTTCTTGGACGATCTCTTGTCTGTTGGTCTTCAAAGAAGCAGAACTGTGTGTCTCTCCCCACTGCTGAATCTCAATACATTGCTGCTGGACCTTGCTATGCTCAGCTTCTATGGATGAAGCAAACTCTCAAGGACTATGGTATCCATTTGAAGCATGTGCCACTCTACTGCGACAATGAAAGCGCCATCAAGATTGCCAACAACCCAGTTCAACACTTGAAGACAAAGCACATTCAGATCTGTCATCGCTTTCTTAGAGATCATGTCATGAAGGAAGTTATTTATATCATTCACGTCAACACTGAAGAGCAATTGGCAGATATCTTCACAAACCCTTGGATAAGAAAAGATTTTGCAAGTTGCGGTGTGAGCTAAATATCTTAGAATCCTCAAATGTCCTGTATTTCGACACCCATCATAATGCTTATGCATCTGATGACTTACATGTGCAACACATGAAGTAACGTATATCTTCAATAAATGAAGACATACAATCTAAGTGTGAATACATTTATGTGGAATTTGACTTCGGAGTGCCTCGATAATTGTGCGTCGTGTCTGGGTCTAATATTTCCTATACGGTGGGTAACGCCACCACCAAAATTCTTATTGAAGTGTTTCTTTTGGCGTCATGGTTGCATGGTCTTCGAATTTGGTTTGTCTTCAACATTTGACTTCAAGGTTTATCTTTGCAATGTTGAGTTGGTCTATATATATATATATATATATATATATATATATATATATAAGATTGTGTTATGTCATCTACAGTATTCACTTATAGCTATGTCTTCATACTTGAATCTTTATTGATCTAAGTGAATGTGATCGGACCCTAACCCCTTCTGTGCTTCTTCCTCAAATTCTGTTTGTCCAAATCATATGCATTCTATTGAAACCTGTCAAATTGTCTTCTTTGAGTCCTTGTCAGCAGAAGACAAAGTGACAAACATTTAAATCTACTTTTAATGTTGTATCCTTATTGCCTGAATACCAGAGAAGCCGGAACGACCACCCGACAATCCAGGCTTGTGTGGGAACATGGAACAACTTTCAATGAGTTGCATGCATGCCACGTGTCCCTCATATGTGAACCACCAGGGGCACCTGCGTAATTGCGTTGCGCCACCCTCCTCCGTCCTTCCAGCGACACCATGGTTGCGAGGGCCGCATTGGGGCCGGCCATGTTGGCGGATCTGGGGTTTCCGAGCCAGATCTATTTCTCTCCGACGGAGATCTTAGGGTTCTTCTAGCGCCGAAACAGAGTTCTGCTTGATGTCAACCTTCATTGATCTGGCCATTGACGAGTTTCGGAATGCGTCGCCGGAGTTCTCCAGTGGGTGCTTCACTACGGGAAAATCACAGTTTGCCATGTGAACAACTATAAGCCGAATGTTTTTTTTCGGGTACTCGGCTTATGTGTGTATGAGCCGAGCATCCAGGAGAAAACACCCGGAAACTAGAAAGCACTCGGCTTATAGTTGTCTGTAAGCCGAGTCCTACAAAAAATCTCTTGGCTTACATGTACCACACGGTATATAGCCATCATGATTTATTTTGTGCTTATTCGGATTAAATCTTGTAGTAACTTGCTCACATATTCTACTGGCGCAACGTCCCCTACAGCCAATCCCGTTTCATGGACGGCCTGGTCCACTGCTATGAGTGCCCGATGCCGTTTTATGGCTCGCCGGTGGACATGGTGCATCACCTCACAGATGCGTGCAGCGGTCACTGCTGGCCCTTGGCAGAGAACATCAAGTACGACACGTGCTAACGGTTCACCATGCCGGAGTCGCTGGAGGATCACCGCCGCCTGCTAGTCTCGGAGGAGGACAGTAGCGTCTTCCTCTTGATCGTGGGCATCGGCGAGGCCCGCGCAGGCCGCTGCCCCATCTTTGTAGCGTGCGCCAGGGGCGTCGCCGCTGACGCTGACACTGACACGAGGTAGATATACGGGTGCAAGGTCAATGTTACTAGCCCTCCGGGTCACGTGAGCGGCGAAACCGGCTTCATCGGATGGACTTGGAATCAGAGGAGCTGGGACTATCCCACCAATGTGGACTTGGAAAACCCATGGCATCCGTTCTATCCTTTACCCGCCGACTCGGTGCACGGGGACTCCAAGGAGGTTCACCTGGACATACGCATTATCAAGTGCACTTAGAAAACATTTAGTGTGTGTGTGGGCGCTTATGGCCCGTGTCTTTGCCGCTTTTGATTCTGTAAGCTTGTCGTTAAACTTGAGTGGCTTTCGCCGCAGTCCTTCCTTTGAACTGCTCCTCTCAGTGAGCTGATGTAAGACACTTTGGGTTTCATTTGATAATGGAACCGGGGAGGAGCCTCCCTGTTCTTCTAAAAAAATACGCATTATCAAGTTAAATGTTGATCATTAGTCTTCGCTCAATGTAATCCGCTGTCTAAGCATGTGGAGACTTCCATGCAGGATCTTGCTCTATTGGAGTATCACGCATGAATAAAAGTGTATCGGTTTATGGTTTAGTCTAGAATCTTCCATGTATGAATTTTTACTACAGTACTGGTGAAAGACTTACGATGAATCATTTCTTACATCTCCTCTGCCCCCTTGCAAGTTGCAAGTCATCCTGATTTAATCCCTCGGTCTAGGTGTATAAGGGCATGGTTAATATTACTTAATAGTACAGCCAACTGTTGACTATAAGAAAGTGCCATGTCATCTGTAGCCAACATGTATAACAATCGATACTCAAAAACTAATTCTTAAAGATCATTTCTTGCAAAGCACAATAAGTGTTATTTCTTCACAAGTTTTGGATGCAGGTTGAACAGTTGAACGCTTTTGTTTGCAAAAGATACCTTTTTATCTATTTCACCTGGATGTTTGTGAGCTCTAGAGATGAGATAATATCCGAAGAAACCTATCGATACCCGTTACACATGAGATGACCCCCACATCCTTTGTCAAAATAAACAGCTCCCCGATCAATGCATTTCACTCTTCGGTGCAACGCACGGGCACCTTACTACTATAGATTAGTACGACCAAAAATTGAACTAACATTTTGTTCACATGCACTAACATTTTGTCAGTTAAATCTTCAGTCAAATTCAATGGGGGACTAATAAACCATGACTGATGTAGTACAAGTGTATAGGGCGGCGCTGCACGGGAGTCTCACCTCTCACCCCGCTCGTGGCGCGGCAGTAAAGCCGACATATCACAAAACCCAACCACTCCCAGTAATAAATGGCTTGGTAAAATAAACGGACAAGCAACCATCACATCCCTCCGTCTTTTTTGCATTTCATCTCTCTGCATTTACTTTCTCCGGTTCATCTCCGACACTCGATCCCTAGCTACTACTCCTAGGGCCGGTTCTTTTGGCGGCTTCCACAGCTTTTCCCACAAGACTAGTCATAGTTGAGAGTAACAATAAGGCGCCTCACTCATTTATTTGGGCTTCTAAACTACTACTCCGTCCTGGTTTATTCCTCACCATTGTAATTTGTGCTAAATTTTGACCAAAGATTTAACAGATAAAATGTTACTCAAAACACTTAGGCGCGGTGCATCTAGGTGTGTAAGTCATCTTACGAAAACCAAATAATCCGAAAACACTTAGGCGTGGTGCATTAACTTCTACCTCGTTTCTTGTTTCTTGACATATCAATCAATAAGAGATAAAGAGTGTGCATGCTTTTAATAACTTGAGATATCAAACACGACATGCAGTGGTTAGTTCATTGCATGCAATACTATTAATTAGCAAATAAACATTAACATTTCTCGTTTTCTCCTCCTCCTTGGTCACGGTGCACAGAGAAATAACCACAAAGAAGGAAGATAAAAGTAAAAAATCAAACGAGCATTTTTGCATTTGTTTTGCATTGAATCGTTTCACAAGCTTGACTACTGTTGTTTTTCCACTTTTACAAAAACCGCATCGTAATGTTCAAACGTGCATTTGCACGTACATAAGTAATAGTAGTACTCCCTCCATCTAGGTGTACAAGTCTTCCCTCCTTCTTGGTCACCATGCACAACCAAAGATGACTTATTGACCTGGACGGAGGGAGTAGCACAGTCTGCAAGCATATATCGAGAGAGACGTGTAGTTCGATAGTATATAGTAAAGTTTGTGTTATATGCACATACTTGCAAAACGCGTAATAATACACAACGTTTCCAAACTTTCCCTTTTACATACTTAATTAAGGACGCTAAAAATTCCTGAATGCTCGGGATTTATCATTTGCGTCCCAAAACTAATGAGATCGCCTTACGAAACAAAAATTATACTCCTCCTAAAAGCCACGGCGCTCGCAGGAGCGCTTGCAGCGCGCCACGAGTGCCCTGGTGCGCGGCCGTTTCCCAGCACGCTGACACAACGCCTCTTCCTCAGCCTTGCAACTCGTGAGGTGATGATTGGCGGCTTGCCGGCGGGCGAGCGCGATCTCACTGGTGTGGTGATCCGGCACCAACAGGTACTCCTCCTGGCTGGAAGCGTGCACCCGGTCCACATACCGCCAAGCGTAGATGAGGCGCTTGGGCCCGACTGCACTCAGGGTGTCGGCACGGGCGTCCTCCGCCACCCTCACGGCCCTCGCATGAGCCTTCTGCCAAAGAACCAATTGCTTGACTCTCTCGGACGCGACATAGATCTCCCAGAAAGCTTGTTGCGCGGTGCGCTTCTCTTCCTCGGCCTTATTCTCCGCCTCCATTTTGGCGCGCTCTACTGGAGGCAAAGCCTCCCACAAGGCGACATCCATTTCTTTCAAAGCTCCTCAAGGCTGGGGGGGCTCGGCGGGCGACGCGACGTTCTCCTCATAGCGGGGAGCCGACACGTCCTCTGACGCGCGTGCCGGCGAGATTGAGAACGCCAACGCGTCCACCTCGATGCGTCGCGGCGAGGAGCGGAACACCGACGCGTCCTCCTCGACTAGTGGCGGCGAGGAACGGAACGACGACGCGTCGCGTCATGGCGAGGAGCGGAATGCCGACGCGTCCTTGACTAGTGGCAGAGAGGAACAGAACGGCAACGCATCGCGTAGCGGGAGGAGCGGAACATCGACAAGTCCTCCTCGACTAGTGGCGGCGAGGAACGGAAAGGCGACGCGTGATCATCCGCGCGGTGCAGCGAGGGGCTCCTAGGGCTTGGGAGGGGAGATGCCATGGTGGTCGACGTGAGAGGGAGGGGGAGGAGATAGTGATGAACGTGAACGTGAGGGGGAGGAGATAGTGATGTCGTGGGAGGCGCAGTATTTATAGCGAGCAATGGCACACTTACATAAGATATGGACTGAGCTGCACTGACTTAACTGCAGGTCCAGTTGCGTCACTGACATGTGGGCCAGTACACTGCTGGGCCCGTATGTTAGTGACCCAATGCACCTGAAGTTGAGTAAAAGCTATGTGGGCATATTTGTTGGAGTAAATTACGGGGGAGCGAAGGGGTGGAATGGAAATATTGCTGGTCACAACGGATTGGACGAGCGTGGGGGGAGGAGAGTCATGCATGCAGATTTTTTCACACGGGGTGGAGTGGTGGGACCGCCGGAGGGAGAAGGAGAGTTTGGCAGGCATATTATTTCCACACATGGAGAGGAAAAGATTTGGAGACGAACGGGCTTCCTGCAGGTATGGGGAACGGTGCATAATAAGTCATCTTGCATGTCGGGCTAGGTATAGTCTCAAGTCATTAAAAACATACACGCCCCACACATGTTCATATTTCAAGGTGCACTAAATTATTGCATGCGATGATTAAGGCTGGCCATCATGGTGGTATCTTAGCTGGTATCATGCACACGGGAATAGCAAACATGCTGATGTGGCAAAGAACTAAAGAAGAGAGGGGGGTTAGACTAACTAGTGTTCATGCATGCATTGGTAAACACATTTTTTGTGAAGAACGACAGCATTAGTTGAGTATTTTTGCAGACTTCAAAAACTATTCCACCGCCTCTACTATCTTGCTAAGAGTAGGTGAATTTTTTGAGTCGAGCCCTTTAAACTAGAAGGGAGGTAGTGGTACTCTAATAGCTAGGTGTGTAAGTCATCTTACGAAAACCAAATAATCCCAAAACACATAGGCACGGTGCATTAACTTCTACCTCGTTTCTTGTTTCTTGACATATCAACCAATAAGAGATGAGGGTGTGCATGCTTTTAATGACCTGAGACTATCAAACATGACATGCAGTGGTTAGTTCATTGCATGTAATACTATTTCATTAGCAAATAAACATTAATGTCTCTCGTTTTCCCCTCCTCCTTGGTCACGGTGCACAGCCTAAAATGACTTACTCACCTAGACGGAGGGAGTATCAACATTCACAATGTCAAATCAATATTTTTACACTCATTATAAAACATAGTTCTTATACTCATTATAATCAGTATTGTAGATATTGATATTTTTAGTATAAATTTGGTCGTGGGATTTCATTGATGCCTGTCAAAGCGTGGAGGAAGCGGAGCTTAGGGCTTGCATTGTCGGTCTCTACATAGGTATTTCTCTTCATAATCCTGTAATTTTAGAGACTGATTGCGCTTTTGTGGTAGCGTCTCTTGCATCGGGGGACAATGACAGGTCTGCTATGTGTGACCTGAGATGAAAGCGTTGAGCATCTCGGAGTTGATCAACAATCTTCAATTGTCAAAGATTAGCCGTTCGGCCAATAAGGTGGCACACTTAATCGCTAAGTATAGCTTTGACAATAGATTAGATGGTATTCTTGTAAATAACGTACTGCCCTGTGTGGTGAATATTATATCGAATGAGTGTACTGGTGTTGCTGGTTAATTAATATAAGGTGGTGTTTAAAAAAGTATATATTTGGTCAAACACTTTGCAAACGGTTGACGGGAGTAAAAAGGACCAGAGGGAGTATCATGCATGTGGAGTAGGCAAAAAAAATTGCTCATTTTTAGCCGGTCGAAGACTCAAAGGGCGCGACCGCGCGAGGGAGGCGAAGGTCGTGGGAGGCGCGACGGTTGACGGAATTAAGTGAAGTTACATCCACGCACCGGCATGGCGTGCAAACAGTCATAAGCTATATCGCCAGGCCTACGATATGGGTCTAGTAGACATGACATCTAGTGGGTCCTGCATAGTTCTCGAGAACTCTTTGGGGGCTTGCAGCCGTTTATCCACCGGGCAAGCCAGCAACCCCACGCCATTCGCACGCCGTACTCGTCCCCGTCTTCTACCTCACAACAGTTCGCTCCCAGTCGTCTCGTCCTTTCACATTAGTTCGCTCCCAGTTTTTGCGGGGTACAACAGTTCAACTTCTCCTAACCCTCCTCCAAAATCCATGGCCTCCCAAATCTCCATGGTCGCCGCTGAGTACCAGGTTAGAGCCATCACCGGCGATCAGTTCATCATCATCTACACACGTGGATCCGCGACGGTGAAAGCATGGCTTGCTCGCTTCCTGCGCAAGTTCAAAAGTTCAATGGATGAGTGGGTCGCTGGGCTAGATGTTGAGTACACCACAGTCCTGGGACAAGAGAAGGATCTAAAGGACGAAGAGAGGAAGAAGCCCGCCGTGATCCAGGTTTGCATACATAACGTTTTCTTGGTCTACCACATATGCCATGCCGACGTTGAGGGCCAGGATTTTAAGAACTTCCTCAAGGACAAAAGAGTGAAATTCGTTATTGTAGGCTTTAAGAATGACAAAGAAGTCCTGTGTCAGATAGGTCTCGTTGTAGGCCAGCCCTTCGATCTCCAGAAGGCAAGCCTGGTGTCCTCCTCTCAACCTTCAATGCTGACCCTGGCAGCAGCCATGATTTATCCTTCGTACGCTAAACTTAAGAAACCTCATCACGAGTTTCATCATGCATGGGAGTTGAAGACATTAGATGAAGATCACATCATGTACGCAGCAATGGATGCCTACCTTTGTTTAAATATCTACATGGGTTGGCTGAAGAAGCAGAGCCCAGTGTCCGGTTCAAGCAAAGAAGCGTCAGTGAAGAGGAAGAGGAAGAGGGACGAGGACGAAGTCAAGGACGTGGACTCGGACTCCGAGTAGGTGGCAGTGCCGTCGCTCATGCTAGTTCTACTGCAGTGTCAAGCTGACTAGTTTCTTAGTTTATTTTAAGGGTGTGTTGTGCTGAGGCCCCAGCAGAACTATGTTTATGTTCTTTCTCGTTATTTGAACTATTTAGTACGTAGAGTAGTACTAGTACTATGTCTTACTACTGTTCTTCTTGCAGTTGGTACTACTGTTCGTACCTTCGTGTTCCCATTGTACTTAATACATTTGTACTAGTAGTATAATTTGGGTCAGTCGATTTGTGAAAGAAGTTTGACGAAGCGAAGGAAGAAGACGACAGAAGAGGTGGAAGAAGCCCTTCTAGCCATCCATGTTGCATCAAACGGCTCACATGACTCGACTGACCCAAATTGCTCCTTCAGATTGCAGGATCCACGTGGCATTCAAGGTCTTGAAGGTAGATTCGCGTCTGCACCCGGTTTGCGGGCTCGACACGTGCGCGACCGGCTTCCGCCGCGACAGCCACCATGCGCGCCTCCTCCGTGCGGGCAGAGACGACAATGACACGCTGGTTCCTCCTCGCCGGCGTGCTGGAGCATGCGCTCGTCCTCCTCTTTGTACGCTACGTGCATAGACGCGGCTCCACCAGCTGCTCGCGTGCTTGGCAGCATGGCGGCATGGCGAGGAGGGACTGCAGACGACGTGAGCGGGCGAGCCTTCGGCTTCATGGCACAGGGATGGCGGCGACACGGCGGTGATGGGCGAGAAATTGTTGGCCGGAGCAGGCGGGCGCCGGCATGCGCAACGGCGGCGGCGGTATATTGATGAGTGCGCGTATGGGAGCTTACTTTAGTTTTATATGAGTTCAAACTTAAAAGAAAACCGTACTAGTACACGTAAACATTAGACTTAGGCAGCGCTTTTATTATTTATTTATTTTGAAGTTAGTACCACAGCCATGATACGGAATCCTGTGCAAGCGCGTGAACCGCGGCCACGCGGTCGATCGAACGGTTCATCACCGTGTCGCGCTCGAAGACATCCACCGAACCTTTTTGTGTGTGTGAAAACAATCCTCGAATATTACACAACTTTTTTTTCCTGGGAAAGTTCTTGACGCTGCAATATTTCCATATATTTGAATTTAGCTCCAGTTTGTGTTTATTTGGATTTGGACGTTTTAGGTGCGCCCTAGTTTTTTTAATACTTATTTTGTGTGTGTGACTGAGAGAGAACGTGTGTATGTGTCCATATGTGTGTTGTGGCGGAAGGGCAATGTGGAGACGGTGTGCGTGTGATACAGACATAGAGAGGTGTGAATGTGCAAACGATCATGCATGAGTGAGACATAGACAGATGCCGATATGTTGTGTATACATGAGAGAACGGTCTTCTAGTTTACTTGTGTGTGTGTGTGAGAGAGAGAGAGAGGGAGAGAGAGAGAGGAGCATCCGTAACACAACAACCATCTCTCTCGATTCGTCCGTCCCTCGCACGATCGCATGCAACATATGCATCAACGCGCACATTTTGACACCCTCACTCGGCCCCTGCCCACCTCAAGGCCCGCGCAATCTCTTCGTGAATACCCATTTCTCTCCTTAGGTTTGTTTTCGCTCAATATCTGACACACACACACACACGCATGCATGCACGCACACACACACACACGCACGCACACACACACACACACTCCCCCGAGCACACAATTCATCCCCATCCAAGGTTACACGGCGACCACTCTCGCTTGTGCTTCTTTGCACCCCAACATGCACAACACCTCAATCTTCAAAGAGGGCATCGAGCAGATCGAAGACGGCGACCACACCGCGCTAGAGAATGCGGGGTCATTTGGAAGCAGGGTGATGTGAT
>NC_057807.1:664876144-664913460 GCF_018294505.1 Triticum aestivum | reverse complement strand
TACCAATCCCTCTCTCCCCCGCACAAAATTGTCAATCCCTCAACCCATGAGATCATTCCCCTCTCGTCCATGTTTTTCCAGCTCTCTCATCAAACATGTTGTCTCTTCTCCTTCCACATATACAGAATCACGGATATTACATGTCTCCATCTTTCTCACAGACCTAAGGGCCTGTTTGGTTCCAAATAAGTCACCAACTTATAAGTTGAAAAGTGAAAAAAGTGACTTATTTTGCCAAACAGACCCGACTTATAAGTCACCCCAACTTATAAGTCATAAGTTGCTCCACCCCAACTTAAAACTTATAAGTCACCCCCTTTTTGCATGGGTCCCACCACCTGCATGATATTGATTGGTGTGAAAAGGTGTGTCAGGTGACTTATAAGTCAGGTAACAACCAAACAGGCATGACTTATAAGTCACTGGTTTGAAGTCACCTGACTTATAAGTCAGGTGACTTATTGGAACCAAACAGGCCCTAACTTCTTCCTCTCTCTTTCTCTCTCTCTCTCTCTCTCTCTCTCTCTCACTCTCACTCTCTGTGTGTCTCGTCAGGTTTGTCTCCTACTCTCTCATCCACATACATACAATCTTTCCCGCCCTATCTGCTCCATCTTCAAAAGCTCTCTCTTCACGTTTCATTCACACAATGGGATATGTCAAAATGTTGCTTCTATAATGGCTGATGTAGAGTTTTGGTTGTTTTTGTTGCATCCTACAAAGTAATAACTATGAAATGCATTTAGATTCTCACTTGACTGGGATTATGTGAGTTTGAGCATGTTGTGAAGTACTATAGACCTTGTATACATCTTGGGATTCAACAATGATTGTAACTATTGAATTGTATAGACCATTACATTCAAAGTCAATAGCCTAATATATTTATTTCACAACTTCAACAAATGATTAGTTCACTACAAACTAAGAAAACAAATGTGTACTCCCTCCATTTTTATTTAAGTCCGCGTATTAGCATTGGTCAAAGTCAAGTTTTGTAAACTCTCAGAAAGCTTATAACAAAAAATATTAACATATACAATAACAAATAAATACCATTAGATTCATTATTGAATGTACTTCCACATCATACATATTTGTTATGGTAAATGTTTATATTTTTATATAAACTTGGTCAAACTTTAGGAAGTTTGACTTCGGTCAAACCTAATATGCAGAGTTTACTACTACTACTCGCTAGTTGCTTAGCCGAATCACTCAACACGCCACACGGGGAGTCCAGTGTCACAAAATTTTGAGGTCGGCGGGAAAATCTCCCGCAACCCTGATTCGAGCAATGGGAAGTTACCATCGTAGCCTTCGGAACAGGCCTACGTACAACGCTTGGTAGGGGGCTGTTTTTGTCAGGTTCACCCTAGCCAGCCAGCCCCACCCCGGCACCCAGTGTAGTACACCTGAATACTCCCCATTTTCTATCCCCACCGCAAAATAGACTTCTCCACAGCACCGCAGACTTCATGCTCCTCCCCTTACATCGGCGCACTCGTCCACTGTAGTGCATCTGCCTCATCGACGACCTCGTACGCCGCACTGGAGCCGGTCCACCGTCGTCGTCGTAGACGGAGCCTCTTCCCCGGCATCGTCTTCCACGGTCTCGGATCTGCTTCTCGGAAGCCGACGCCAAGCGCAGAAGTACCACCGTCGTGGACAATGAACTGACTCCCGTTGTCGACCATGACTCACAGAGGCCGCCGCGACCATCGTTCTCCTCCTCGATTGGTAATGTGTGTATTGAATCACTTAGCAGTACATGTGCAGTTCCAATTTTGTTCATACCTACCCTTCAATTTTCCTGGGTGCTATTGTTCCCGTAAAAGTAATTGGTTATAGCCTCCATTGTCCAACAGAATATCAGCTTGTAATTGTGCGTCGCTCCTGTATCGCGCTGTGCTTGGGTAGGTTTTTCATCTGCAACTAGCAGTGTGGCAAATGATGGAAAGGTTTTTAGAACTAGCAAGATGCCCATGTGTTTCACGCATCAAGATGCATTTGTATGAGTAGTTTATCTTGTGGGAGAAAAGGATGAACGAGGGAAGGCCTTATTTGCAATTCTGGAGAGGGGTATGGGTATCTTTTTGTAAAATTCACATTTGTTTCCTTCCTATCTGTCAGATATAAATCGGACGGCCTATATTGCAAGAAAAAAAGTATAGAGAAAAAATTAGACAGTAAAGGAAGTAGAGATAAATATTAAATATTAAATATTAAATAAATATAACCGTAGAGAAGAGAGTAGAGATAGCAGAGACGTCGGGAAAGGATCACGTGCGCGCGGGAAAAAGCGGCCGGGCGTGCGCTAGTTTTGGCGCGCGGCGTCCGGCGCGCTATATAAAATCCAATGCCCTCCCACCGCTCTGTGCCTCGCCACCGCTCTCTCCCCGCTCTTTTTCGCCTCGCCACCACCGCGCCACCATGTCGCCGCGTCACCGGGAAACTTGGGGATACCGCGGCGTCCGCGCGCGCCCCTCCGGCGGCTTCTCCACCAAGATCCGGTTCCGCGGGATGCGCCTCGGCCTCTGCAATTTCGACACCGCCACCGAGGCCGCCCGCGCGTACGACGCGGCGGCGTGGCGCCTCCGGTGGCCGCATAGAACATTGAACTTCCCCAACGTGCCGACGCGGGAGCGGGCGCAGGAGCTCGCGCCTCTGCCGCGACTTAGCACCGACGAGGATCGTCGCGACAACCGGAGGCGAGAGCACCGTCTCAGCATCGCCGAGATGGACGAGGAAGCCATTGCGCTGTGGCGCCAACACGTCCCGCATGACATCATCAACAAGCGCGAGTTCTACGTGCAAAGGAGGGCGGAGAGGGATAAGAGGAGGGCGGAGCGAGCCTCCTATCGCGAGGACAAGCGTAGGAGAAAAGCGGACGCTCAATTCAACATGAGGCTAGGAGCAGCGTCGCCCTGGGAATCCGACGACGATCGGTATCTTCACGCCTACAGTCAAACGTCAGAGGAGGACATCACCGAGGAGCAGTCGGACGACGAGGAGTATTTGAATTATCTTTTTTGTATCTATCTATGTTGAGAACTATCCTCTACTCTCTAGTATCTACTTCTCGATCTCAGCAATGTAAACGCTTTTTTAAAGCCCCGCGCGTTGCGATTCTGTTGGAGATGCTCTAACATGGCAGACGAGTGCTTTAATGTTGCCCACAAGATGCGCCAGTATTACTAGTAGTATTTTTCTTGCCATGTTGAGATTTTGAAACCACGAGTGTGAACATGCAGAGGAGCAATGAAGACCAAACACGGGATATTCGGGACATCTTCAAGGAGCGTGGCAAGTTAAAGAGGAGCTGCACCAAACCTGTAAAACGAGCTTTGATAAGTAACACCCTTTCAATTACTTTCGTTTAGCCTCGTGTTCTTCGATGTGTATATGTTGTAGTTTCTGTTTCTCTTAAGCGTGGTGTTCTTCGATGTGTAATAAGAAGAGTCTTAATCGTCCTAATGCTTTCGTTTTTAACTTGATGTAGGAAGTGGGTGTTCTCACCGTGTAGTCTGTTTTTATATTTATTTTCCTTTTGAATTCACTTCTCCGAGTTCTGTTTATCTGGCTTCTACTAAATGGATCTAGGTTTCTCTGAGTATTGATCTAAAAAAGAAGTAACTTCATGTCAGGATGTAGTTCCTACGAGGAGGGAAGTATGCTCAACCTCGAGATCATGTTTCCAAAATGAGGCTGGATTACACACAAGGTGCCAGTTCCCTAATGATGTTGGATTAGACACAAGGTGCAAATTCCCAGATGATGCTGGATTACACACAAGCCAGGTGGAGTCGTCAGCTGTTCGTGTCCTCGTGGCATTAGTAAAGGCTGAAAGAAAGCGTGCAGCAGCCCTTGAGAATGTAGCTGAGTTCCTGAAGAAGCGAAAAGAGCAATCAGATGCTCTCTTCACCCAAGCCAAAGAAGAGATGGAAGAAGCCAGAAATAAGCTAGCAGAGGCAGAGTAGGCTAGGCATCTCCTGCTATCTAAAACTGTTATCAATACAAAATTTCCTTCATAATAGCTAGGTTCAAATGCTTATCTAGTCAGCATGCTTGTTGTGATGTCTGTGCATCTACTGATGTGGCACGAAATGTTTTTTTCGGGTCATGTAATAACAGCAATTACTTTCCAAACAATAACAGATGAAGCATTGGACATGATATAGTTCACGCGCAAGCCCGACATTCCAAGTCCAACTTCCACAGCAAACTCATGTTCACAGATATCTGCACATTCATGCATAATGTCCACAACCATGATTCACTTCAAAGCCAAAAAAAATGTGAGGAGAGTTATAAATAAAGAAAAACCTCTACTAGTTCCTGCTACCAGTGCGAGCACAACAAGTCAAGACCATGCGTAAATTAATTATATTTTAGTCATTTTTTGTGTTCTAAAATGCCTGCCGACTCGCAGAATGATGTGTTGCCGGCACACGCGCGGATTCAATGAAGGCAGGCGGGGCAGTCTTAAGCTGGTTGCACGCGGCAGGAGGCGTGCTCAGCGGGCCTATAGCGAGTGCGGCCCTCTTGGCCGGCGCGCTGGTTCAATGCCTGCGCTATGAGAGGTCGCGTCCGTGTCAGAGCAATCACTCCCTCCAGTCCTTTTTTGTTTGGGTATAACAAAATCTCGTTTTCCATTCACATTTTACAAGTAAAATTCGTGGACAAACTTTGACCCAAAGTACGATGGGCACTAGTAAACCAGAATGGAGGTAGTGTTTTTTTAATCAAAGAAGGGTTTCCCCTTCCGATTACTAAAAACCAGCATCTAAATCTAAACCATAGTATTTCCCTAGAACTACCAGGTTCAACATCTCGTAACATAAACCCATACAACCATACGCCAAGGAGGTACGTAGTACTATGAATCCCATTTTCGCTCCATACCAATCGTTCTAAAAACTACTTACTACTTATAATGTACCATTTAAAATCGGAACTCTTAACCCCGCTAAAAAAATGATATTTTAAATGTGGCTACTCGGTCTGTGGCAACTGGCGAGCAACTGCGCTCCAAGTCATTCACCTGTGGTCCCGACCATCAACTCCTACAAAGGTGCTCCACCACATACCTGGTACCCGCGAATGCAGCAATCATGCACCTAGGGTTTTAGGGTTTATTTGTTAACATCGCCTTTACGTAACACTCATGTGTGCGAGACAGCGAGAGGCGGATTGCGTGCGTGCGCCTCTTCTCTTCGTATATGTACTCCACCGTTTGTCTGGTGTCCAAAAAAATATAATAACTACTAGCAATGTGCCAATGCGTTGCCACACGATCAAAGTAGATTAATACATATTCACCGATTTGATAGAAAAAAAGTCTAGTTTTGAAATACGTATATCACTAAAAATATGTTATGTTTCACTCAAAATATATTCCTTTGGCGGTTTTGATGAGATAAGGGAGGCATGTTGTTGGTTTCAAGATTCGAGAAGTGGTATATGTCTAATTTCTACTCTTACTAGCAAGATGCCCGTGCATTGCACGGAACATCAAAATCTCATGGGAGAAAAGGATGAACGAGGGAAGGCCTTATCTGCAAATGTGGTGAAGAGTGTGGGTAAATTTCCATATTTTCCTTCCTATCCGTCAGATATAAATCGGACGACCTACATTGCAGGATGGCAGGCCCACCATCATCACCAACTCTATTTTTTATCCCTACTCTTATAAAAAGCATTGTGGGTGATGATCGTGTGCCTGCCATCCTGCAATATAGGCCGTCCGATCTATATCTGACGGATAGGAAGGAAACTATGGTAATTTTGCAAAAGATACCCACACCCCTCTCCACATTTGCAAATAAGGTCTTCCCTCATTCATCCTTTTCCCCCACAAGATAAACTACTCATACAAATGCATCTTGATGTTCCGTGCAACGCATGGCATCTTGCTAGTTGTTGCAAAAAGCCCATGTGTGTGTGAGAGAGAGGGAGAGTGGAGGAGGACGGAGTGCATGTGTGACAAAGACACAAGTAGTGTGTGTGCGATAGGTATCAGCTTAAAATGAGGCGATAGTGTGTATGTGCACGATCGAGAGGGCGTGTCTCAAGAAGGGAAGAAAAAGCTACATAGATACAAGGAGCGAGAGAGAGACATGTATGCGATGGTGGAAGCATGAGTGTGCGGGTGTATAAACCTATCTAGAGGCTAGCTAGTCGATAAATGCTTGTGATAGAAATACGAGTCGGGGTGCGAAAGCGAGAGTTTTGTGTGAGAGAGAGAGAGAGATGGTAGTCGGGAAGGGGGTGGAAGCAGGAGTTGTGTGTGTGTGTTTGTGTGTGTGAGAGAGAGAGGAGACGGTAGTCGGGGATGTCTGATCAGTGTCAGTCTGGGATGGAGACGAAAAGGAGACCGCGACAAATGTTGTGTCTACAGGAGAGAGAGAGAGAGAGAGTAATTTTAGTGGTATGAGTCATATAGGGTGTGTGAGAGAATCCCATAGAGAGAAAGACAAAGTGAAAGACGAGTGGAGACTGTGTGTGTGGTGGTGAAGAAGAAAGCTTAGGTACCAAGTGATACCAGAGAACATTAGAGACGTGAGAGATAATGAAAACCGTGTAATGTATAATGATAGGGAGAGTGTGACACTTCTCAAGGGAGACGTCGAGAGACCATGTTTGCGAGGATAGGAGAAACATGAAGTGAGTGTGCGGGTGAGCTGGAGAAAAGAGAGTGATGGCTACCTGAAGGAGCATGCATGCGAGAGAGATGGACGTGAAAGGAGTGAACAAAAAAGGGATTCAAATATTTGAATTCGAGATGATGATACATGTAATCCATACTCGGACCAAAATTGATCTATCAAACATGCATACTCATATGAATTCATGCACATCTATGTTATTTAATATGTAGATATTACTGATCCATACATTTTAGTAGAACATAATTTGGTTAAAAAAATCGAATTCAACCTTAAGATTTCCAGATTGTTGTATTTGTAAATCATATTATACATATAAAGGAGCAGAATTCTTTGTTGTGCTTTTGAAAGTATATATGTAAAAAAATGATGTATATAGAATGTAATTCGAGTTGAAAATGGATCCCGCCCGAAAAAAAATAGTAGAATACAAACGAGATTCGAATTGAGTTGGCACGGTAAACGTGAACTGTGCAAAATTTGAACGAAGCGGAGAAAGTCGTAGTAACCGCCCGAAACCAAAATCTGCGAGATGGAAATCACTACTGCCTATCCCTGCCACGCAAAGCCTATCTTCTGGCTTTCTATAGGTTTCGATAGGGGTAGGTTTGTAATTTCACCCAAACGTGACGTAACCGCCTCTCACCCGGATTCATACATGGTGGGCGCCAAAACACAGTGTGCCCTCGGCCGAAATCGACTCCCTCCCCAATTCATATTCATACACGGTGGGCGCCAAAAACAAACTCTCGTCGGCAAATATTCGGTGTATGCCAGATCACCGTCCTATCCCCAACCGACTAATGTTGATGTGATGTAGTAGAAATTTGAAACGGGGGCTAAGTTTGTAAATTTCCTCGCATTTGAGACAAGCGCGCCCTTACTACATGGTCCCCCCCCCATTCCTCTCTACCTCCCTTTTCCCCATTCGTACTCCGTGGGCGCCAAAACACCCTCTCCACCCCACCCTCCTCCGTCCGCCGCCGTCCGCCGCCCCATCCACTGCCGTCCTCCTCCACCATGCCGGAGCTGATACCCCGACACCACCGTCCATTACAAGAGATCGACCTCTCTCATCCACGCCTTCGGACCGGGATCCTTGCACCCCGTCCTCTCGCTTCATCCCCGTCGTCGTCAACCTTGCCGGCACCGCTCCTACGATCGTCTTTTCCACTGCGCCCGGCCACCACCGTCTACCCTCCTAGATCTTCTTCCACGCCGCTGACAGCCATCGCTACCGCAGCACCGTCAAATTCTCACCAGATGCGTACACGGCGCCGCACCAGAGGCGGTACTCTTTTGTATCTGCTCAACTTATTTATCGCAGCAAGAAAATAGATCGCCACTGCTTTACTCTGATTTCTTGTCTTGGTTGCGAAGTTGCCTTTGTCCGGTTTGCACCTTTAGATCTGCCATGGCACGCTCAACACTATACTCCCAATGCTTATGGTTTTCCCCTTTTATATTCCACACTAGTTAAATCACAGTAGACTAAATTTCAAAATTGGGTCAGTTGATTTTTCAGAGCTCGCCGGAGTTCATCGGTGCGATCCAAGGGGCTCGGGTGGTTGTGGGGCCTCGCCGAACGAAGAAAAATCGACATGGGTGGGGGTGGGGGTGGCGGAGGAACATAGGTGGTGGGGGTCGATGGTCCGGCCGGCGGCCCGTGCGGTGTTCTGTATGGGAAGAATCACAGACGAGGAAGAAGAAGGGTTAGGAGACGTAGGATCTTCATCCAACCGCCTGAAATGGTCGAGAGATAGCTGGGAGTTGCATTCTTAATGCACTCTGGTTCATCATGTGTGGGCACTACGCAACCAACATTTTATTATCCAAAATCTGCTTCTCTTCTTTACCATGCTTAGCTAACCTATCCGCCACTAGGTTTGCTTCCCTGCACGAGCTGCTGCGAATCGAGTTGATTGGGAAGGAGAGTTGAATGGGAGGTTTGACCGGAGGCCCAACGCCGACCGCTCTGCTGCCTCGCGCCTTTCCAACGCCCACTTCTCTCTCATCGCGTAGGCCCAGGCCCGCATGCAGACATGCTAGATGCTCTGGGCGTGTTTCCCAAAAAAATGCTAGGGGCGTGTTTGGTTACATTGCCGATTCAGCCTGGCCCGGCGAGCCTGGCTCTATTGAACCGGTTTGAGGGGATGCAGGCCAAAAGACCCTAGATGTACATAGTTTGGTTGCCTGCATGCCCCCTCAATACATGATGACCGCTTGAGGGCGTCAATCCGAGGTAGCGCCTCCACTAGCTTCTTCACGAGCCCGAAGTGGCTGCTGTGTACGGCTTTAGCCGCCCATAGACGGACTATCACATCCTTCATGGCCAGGCTGGCCACCCTATGCAACTCGGACAACTGCTTCATCTAGTCGCTCAAGGGCACTGGAAGCTCCGGCGCTAGGTACTGCTACCAGAATAGTTTTTTCGCCGAGCTCCCCTCTTTGGCTCGGAAGAATGCGGCGGTGTCTGCATTGCTCCTTGGCAAGTCGGCAAAGGCACCTGGAGAACTCCGAACTCGGGTTAGTAAAATATATCTTCTACGGGCATACCTACTCTGCATAATAAAGGCCTTACCAGCCGCAATACGCCTCGCCTCCTGGATCTCTTGACGAGCGTCTTGGGCATCAACCCGGGCTTCTTCAGGCTCTCACGGGCTTTGGTGAGCTCGGAAGCCTGTTCCGAGCTCGTCTGCTCCAAGGACTCGCATCTAGCAATGGCGTCCTTGAGCTCTTTTTCAACCTCACCCACCCGTGCCTCATGGCGTTGGCAGGTGGTTTTGAGCTGTGACACAAAACGTAGGACCGACTCCAGCAGACTGTACCCATACTTCACCGGCCACACCACTAGCCCCACCACACAGGACCTGCACTCTAGCAAAAGGTATACCGATTTCATTTGCCATAGCACCAACTGTACCACAGAAAAATCCCACTCCAGCAAAAAGTACATCAAGTCCACCGGCCGAAGACCTATCGCAACTGCAGAGATGGCCAATTCCTGCAGATTGGAACCCCATTCCATTTATTCCCAGTTTAAAAGACAATGCTTTCAATGTTGTTAGGGACTACGTGCATATATTCCCATCATGCGAAGATTATTGTGAAGACAAACACCATTTTCACATCTTCCTGTCCAACTTACGTGTAAGTGATATTATTCATGGTTATTATTTTCCTGTTTTCTGCTGATTGAACACATCAATGATTTACATTACATTGTTGTAACTAGGCGAGGGTCAATCTGGATAGTCATGACGAGGAAAGCTTGCTTGTGCTTTTCAAGGAAGCATTGCAGCAGTATCGGTGTTACCTGAGGAAATCACACTTTGGTGGCAAATCTATACACGAATTTCCGGTGAAGTCTCCTATGCTAAATTTAGAAGACATTGAATGGAAAAACATTGTTATGCACTGGTCTCGTTCCCAGGATGAGGTACTGTCTATGAAATCACATGACAATTTGAACTTCTACTTTTCCGCATGTGCCTTACGGATCTTGTTTGCAGGAAATCTGCTCGAAGAAGAATTCCGGTTTGAAAAGAACAACAGGATATCACAAATATGTTGCCCGCTGCTTTGCTCTTGTTAGTACCTGTTGTCCTGTATCACTGTACTTGCATACATACCTAGTTCATTATGTGACAGTAGTATGCATGATAGCTTGCTTATAAATTGTTCGCTCCAAATTCTTCAGTATCCAATGCCAATGTTTTTTTTAGCTCTGCATTGTTCTTGTAAGTACATGTTGTCCTTTATCAGTGTACTTATAATGACAGGTAGTTGTTCATGTACCATCACTCTGTAGCTTATTTTCCTTTCCCTCCATTTTCTACACATCAGATCTAGATTTACTCTTACCATAAGGTTGGTACTGAAGAAGTTTAGCTGTGCATTGCTCTTGGCTGTACCTTTTGCCTGTATCGCTGCACTTACATTTATAGCTACTTGGTTATGTAGCATCACTCTTCATCTTATCTTAAATATTCTCCATTTTTTCGTATATTATCACATCTATATTTACTCTTAACAAAATGTAGAATAAAGGCAATGCTTATGAAGAAGATTATGTGGTAAACTTCTTGAATTGCCCCCCCATCAGCATGGACAAGGCCTTTATAGAGCCTGTCTTCACCAATAATGTAAGTTTGTCCATCTCAAGCCTTCAAACTTTGTTGTATATATTTGGTTAGGCATGACTGCAACAGCTGCTTATTTTTGGTGTTTGCATCAAATTGCATGTTTAAAGTTTATTGTGTACTCCCTCTGTTCCAAAATAGATGACCCAATTTTGTACTGAAGTTAGTATAAAGTTGGGTCATCTATTTTAGAACGGAGGGAGTAGTTCATAAACAAAAGTTTGTCCTTTCTCAATTTAAGTTTTCAGTTGTACAACCAAGTTCCTTATTCATACCATATAAATTAAAGTATACAGAGCAAGTGATCTTCTTTTGCACTACATGTATGCTTCTGTTCTTCATCCGTAATCCAGTGGTGTGGTGAACCTACCCACTACAGCACAATGTCATATTCTGCAATGTCTTAACTATGAACAATGTCATATCATTCTACTACTCCCTCCGTCCGAAAATACTTGTCATTGAAATGGATGTATCTAGATGTATTTTAGTTCTAGACACATCCATTTTGATGACAAGTAATTCCGTATGGAGGGAGTATTATTTAAACCGTCTCTTTATTTGCCAATCTAAAATGGGATAAATTGACAGCACACTAACCATTTATACTTATGAGTTCTTGATCTGTAATCCAGGGGTGTCGTGAAGCCGCCAACTCCTTCACAATGTCACTTCCTGCCATGTCTTGACCTGAACAATACCATATTGTGTTAATGCAATTTTAAACTGTGTCACTTTATTCGTCAGTAAGAAATGTGATGGATTGTCAGCACTGATACTTTTATGTGCAAAACATGTCATCTGTCTGCTTGTTTGTCTTTTAGAGTGAGGAAGATTTAAGTGTTGAACAAGTGCAGTCTCATCATCTTGCTCAGCTGCTTGTGCTGCAGCTCCCCAGCAGGGCTAACCTTTCTTGAACTCTATTGAAGTGCTGTCAGTTTTGTATATTATTTTGTCGGCGTGTTTATTTGCACTGGTGGCGATCTTTGATGCCCAGTGTATGTAATCTGCTATCTGCTTGTGCTTTATTATCATAGTGGCGAACTTTGATGCCCAGTGGATGTAATATGTTGTAATTTCTTTATTGTATAGTCTAGGTTTTTTCTTATTCACGATGCTGCAGTTATTTTACTGTCTTCGCAGTAAACCGGCCAAACCATAAAATTACGGTACATAATCGGGCCATCATGCAATCACGATGTAGGTTGGGCCTGAAACGTGTCGAACAGCTAACGGGCCGTCAGCAGCCCAAAATGAACCCTGACCCATGATTGTGCGAATCAAATCACGGGCTTTTAACAGGCTAAAATTGTCTCGGTCCTTGTTTGGCCCAATCAGATATCAGCTGCGAGCAGGCCGGATGCAAACCGGGCCGTAGTTAGGCCCAACTATATGACGGGCATTCAACAGGCTGAAATTAATACAGGGCCGAAATGTTAAATGGGTCCTTAAGAGGCCAAAACTAATGTCAGGCTGAATTACTAAGTGGGCCTCTAGCAAGTGGGCCCAAAAGCATAGTGTCCAATTCACGGGCCGAATCTGATATGGGCCATAATTGAGCCCATAGCCTCTTAAAGGGCCGTACCTGATCTGGGCCGTAATTTGGCCCAGAACGTGGTAGGCTTTTAACGGGCCGGATCTCATATGGGCCACTATTAGGCCCAGAACGTGGCAGGCCATTAATGGACCAGATCAAATATGGGTCGGCATTTGGCCCAAAACATGGTAGCCAGTTAATGGGCCGGCCTACTAGGGCCCTCAAATTCTTGTGGGCCTATAGCTGGGCCAGCCCGTTAATGTCGGCGAAATCTCGTGGGCCTTTAGCCGGGCCGGCCCATTATGATCTACAAGAATCTTGTGGGCCTTTACCTGGGCCGGCCCATTATGGAAAACAAAAATCGTGTGGGCCTTTACCTGGGCCGGCCCATTATGGCCCGCGAAATCTTGTGGGCCGTTAGCTGGGCCAGCCCATTATGGCCCGCAAAATCTCGTGGGCCTTTAGCTGGGCCGGCCCATTATGGTCCGCAAAGTCTTGTGGGCCTTTAGTTGGGCCGTCCCATTTCAACTTGATGGGCCGGTCCACGTGTCACCATATCATAGGCGCGTCTCGCCCATTGGATGAGTTACACCTGTGCCAGCGCAGACCTAACACGTGTCTCCTCTAGCCAATGATGATTTTACATGTGGAAAATCCCCATTGGTCGGGGCTGTTAACGGGTTATCGGATCCAAAACCCAACCCGATAGCTTAACGGCGTTCCTTTACGGTGGATGCCACATGTCGGTCACCCTTGACGAAAGCACTTCTGTGACGCACGATTTATCGTCATGGAAGTGGATACTTCCGTGATGATAATTTTCCTAATGTCATGGAACACTTCTACGACAGCACAGGTATGACTATCTTGATTCTGTCATAAATTTGTCATGGATGTACATGCATGACAAAAAACGCGACCTACTGTGACAAACACGTATCATCACGGAAGTGTATTTTTTTTGTAGTGCAAGGCGCGGGTTGAAATTTCTGGACAAGCCTAACGTGTACTGTACCAAATCAATGCACACTACAAATGTCATTCAAAACTTTGAATTCATGTTATGTTCAATTAAAATATTTCGCTACGTGTATAATGCATGCAACCTACTACTCAAATGAATGTTTTAGTGCATTCCAAACGTATATACTACCGCTTCAATATGAACTAAATTTGAATAAGATCTACAGTAATGATTGTTGTGAAGTCAAAGCATTTGAATTCGTTTCTCTGTTTTAATAAGATCTACAATCATCACTATTGTCAAGTTAAACCATCGTTTGTGTATTATCTTCACAGAACACCACATAATCAGTATCGAGTTACATATGAACTATGTGTACTATATGAACTCGAACTAGATTTTTTGAATCCACTTTATTTTGATTTCAAATCACATTACATTTCTAGCTCTAGCTAGATCTTCATAATCTAAACCATGTCTCATATGTATAATGTGTTTATCACATTATGTATGGTGCCCCGCCCCCTACGCCTACAAGTATTTAGATGTGAGTTGCAAACACCACACATTACCACAAATTCAAATAAAATGTGAGAATGTTTGATATATAGTATTGTTTAGATTGCTCGATATTTAGTTGTAAGCTGCAAACGCCGCACATTATCACAAATTCAAATAAAATGTGAGATTGTTTGATGTATAGTATGGTTTAGATTGTTCGGCATTTAGCTGTGAGTTGCAACTCCATGCATTATCACATTATGGTATAACATGTGCATAGCACGTGTATCACCGCTATATTCATGCATGCAATGTTTAAAACACTATGATCTCCTATTCAAATATATGAATCCGCTTTCATATCAAATTATGATCTTTGTTAGTCTCTTACACCCACACAATCCTCTAACCTTTGTAGCTACCACTAACTTTCTCTCGTGCATGCACACGCCCTCATCGCCCTCCCCCTCCCTCGGCATTCTATCCACCGGGCACATTCATTTTTTTTCTTTAGGTCGTTCTCCCAGAGTCTCCACAACTCCTTTCCGACACACACCGATCGATAAACCTCTCCAGCGATGCCTGCCTACAGCATACACACACAGCTTCAATCTCCTCCTTTATGTGTCCTTGCCTCGTGTCTCTCATATGGTCAGAAACACGTGTAAACTCTCACCCCTCTTTTAATCGATCTCACAACCGCACACTCCTCCCCCTATCTAGCTAGTAGTTGGGCCTCTCGCACCACCTCCTAGCTCCATTCTCTCTGTCTATCCGTCTCGCTGGGCCTTATTTGCCTCTAACAAATGGACGTACACCGACTGATCTCTCGCTATACATATAGCCAGCTAGGTCCTTATAACTCGTTTTTACCCACACATCGATCGATCTACCTCATTAGTTGTGTCTCTCCCTTCCTCGGACAAACAACAATTGATCTACCGATCTAGTTAGGTTTGCTTACCAAACACATGGTTCCCCTTCATCATCCATGGATGCATCCCGACAGATCTATCACGCACAGGCACACACAGAAACACATCCCCACTCTTATTGATAACATTGCAGTTCCACCCTCAGTTTGTCTAGTAGGCCTCTCCCAACATCTCCGAGAAGCAACTCCATCACCCATCCAGAACTCTACCCCTCTCCCTCCCTCTCCCTCCCTCTCTCTCTCCTCTCTCTCTCTCTGTCCCATCATATTTCCCGTCCTTCAGTTATGTATGGATGTCGACCGATCTCCCTCAAGACATAGCTGGGTCTCCTTCTCAACACATATACGAGTCGTTCTACCTCTATAGTTAGGCCTCTGCCTACCCCTCCCCCCACCCCCTCCCCCCCACACACATCGATACATCAAGCGCTCTAGTCATGTCTCCCTGCCACACACAAACTTGACATGTGCCCTCTAACATTCCGGTAGGCCAGTCGCCCTATATCTTTGACTTGCACACACAAACACAATTTAGATGGCTCACTTCATCGATCTCGCACCCACCCGTACTTGATCCTGTCTTCAACTCTATCGATAGCTATGACCCCTCCCTCTCTTCTTGTGGATTGCCCGACCCTCTATGTATGATATGGATAGGCCTCCATTTCACACACATTGCATGCAAAATTTTGTTTGAGATGTCATCGACACATATTCCCACAAATAATTCACGAAATCAACCCCCCACCCCACCACCACCCCCACCACAAAACAAAAAACACTCACGAACGTGGTTTGTATCTCTCACACACACCCACGTAGGTGGGGGACGTGCACGAAGAGAAGAGGTGCATGCACGGCGCACGTACTCCCGTCTCTTTCCCAACCACACCCGCGCGGGTACACGATGGAGCTCATTTCTGTACGAAAAAGGCAGCCCACGTGGTAATTTGGCACGTGTACTGGTTGTCCACTTGGTGGAGGGAGGATCGTCTACCACGAGTGAACAAACAAATTGCGACTTGACGCGTTATGTTAAATTAAAAAAAGAGGCAAACCATGTGGGGCCTACCTTAGAGGCAAGGCTCTATACACTGGAGTACTTTTGATGTGTCATGTCAACTCGCGGAACGAGGAGAAGCTTGCTTAGTACACCGTCTCCCCCGCTCACGGGTGCGGTGGCTCGCAGGATGAGGTGCTCGCCCATGCGCGCAGTGTCTCGCAGGACGAGGAGAAAAATTTACTACTCCCTCCATTTACTCCTCGTCTCTACTACCTTGGGTATAGAGAATAGCATATTGTTTGGAATATATATGACCTTTAGTAGATTTCAATATGAACTACTAGTACATACTCCAAACACTGATGTATATAGACATATTTTAGAGTGTACATTCACTCATTTTGCTCCGTAAGTAGTAGCACTCTCCCTCGCCCCTCGACCCTCGCCCACGTGGTAGACGTGCAGCAATTCATTCGGTCTCATATAGCCAGAACGATATATACTGCACTACCATTATTGCTCGACTTCCTGAAGAGGCGAATCGCAAGGTTAATATTTTGGAGATGTCAAGCGCAAGGTTATAGGAGAATGAGTAGTAGGTGCCGCGTCATTTATAAATATTTTTTTTCTTCAGTGGCACGTACGCACTATGATAGGTTCATATGGAGAGAAAAGGAAACCTCTCCACTATATACATAGTCAGGACGGGCTAGCCTACATGGTTGCTTGCTAGGGTTGCTCTCTTCACACTCTCTTGCACAAAACGACTGTGGCCACATCTCTAACATCCCGGCGGATCACGTCCGCTTGGGGAAGGGGTGGATGCTTAGTGTAGATGCGGTGGCCGTCGCCGACGGTGAAAACCCACTGTCGGCATGTCCCGATCAGGGGTCCCCGTCGTTCTCTCTCACAAAGCCGGTGAGGTTGCCTTCATCCCTTCCTCACTGCCGCGACGTGGGAAGTTGCCGCCTCCCGCCCCCCTCCTCAAGGTTGAGCTACATCCCTCAGGTACAACCCCCTTTACAACCGGCTTGCACCACTGCTCCAGCTGCCCACATCACTCCCTGTGGATATTTCTCTACTTCTTTGCCCCGCACATACCTGATACCTCTACTGGCTTCTACGTATTGTATTTGTGATGAGTTTATGTCTCATCAACTAGTCCTAGTAATCTTATTCTAATCACGCTTCTTCAATCTCTGTGCCATAGGGATGCTCATCTCGATTTTGGTGAAACTGCACAAAATGATCCAATGGTCAAAAGGTTGCAAACTTCATTTATTAGGAAACTCGAACGTTGCCAGCAAATTGAAGCCTGGTCAGGGTTCACGGTTCAAGGGCTAGGGACTGCATGGATCGTTTTTTTCTTTAGCTGCCTCTGTTCCAAAATAAGTGTCAACTTTAGTAGTAGTACAACTTTGTACTAAAGTTTGCACAAAGTTGAGACACTTATTTTGGAACGGAGGGAGTACATATTTGCTATGATCTGTCAATCATTGAGATGCAATAGCCTGCATGTTAGTCTCCTTTGTATTTGATGTGACGGGCAACGGGCATCCTTGGACGCAAGATACATGAAACAGGAGCTGGAAGCTTCATAGCATTGTACAAATTTATCTCGCTGATAAACTACAGTACGTACTAGTACTATACTATTACTTCCTCCATTCCTAAATATAAGTCTTTGTAGAGATTTCACCATTAACCACATGCGGATGTATATAGATGCATTTTAAGTGTAGATTCATTCATTTTGTTCCGTACGTAGTTCACCTAGTGGAATTTCTACAAAGACTTATCTACTAGTAATAGCTAGCCCCCACTACTAGGAATTCTCTATCCTCTCCTTGAGCCACATCATCAAAATTGACGTAGCCGTTAGATGAAGTAAATCAGTCATAATAGCCGTCTGATCTAGACGTTGAGAGGCTCCGCACTAAGCCACATGCAAGCATGCAAAAATACCGTGGCACATGCATGTGAATGGGTTTTAAATCACATCAACATGTCTGCATGCAAGCATGCACCGGTAGCATGCATGTAAGTGAGCTTTTAAGTCCCATTAACATGTCAAAAAGAAAAATATAATCCCATTATGCAGTAGGAGTTGGCTGATCTTCTTTCCTTACGTGGGATGATCTAAATGATGATGGGAGTTTATTTAGTTTGGCTACCACATTTGTCATGCGGTTATAGATTTTTTTTGTTCTATGAAATCAATAATTTTGCGCAGAGAGATATACCGTTGTTCCGCGGCAACGAGCGGGGACTCATCTAGTAATATTTAGGAACGGAGGGAGTACTATGTAAAGAGTTAGGTGTCGCACGGTGATAGTGTGAGGTGGGCCATGTAATCACTGAGCCTGCGTGTTTTCACTGCTCTTGCACTCCTCCGCTGTAAGAATGGAGAAAATTGTAATCTACTACCTCCTTTCGCCAAAAGCATGGGACATCCAGCAGTCCTACCACCTCAGTAATAAAGACCAATGAGCCGTCAAATCACATAGACCCAGCAGTAAGTTGGACGGACGAAGCAACCATCACTCTTGCGCCAGTGAGAGGTCATGTACGCTCTGCCCGGGCATGAATGCGGCACCGATTCTTTGGAGCGGCGCTGACCGTTTTGGGCGGGAAGCGCGCGGGCGGTGGAGGGGCTTTGGGTGGGCCAGGCTGGTCAGGAGCGGCTGTGGCAGCTGTCCGCATGTCCCTACCGGACACGCCCGGAAACGAGAGGATGCACCGACTCTCGCGGCTAAAATCGTACACTGCACACCATATCTCTGTAGGAGTAGGTCGATCTATCGCACTCTCTAACACACACATGCTGTTAAACACACACACGCACACGCACGCACCTTGGTCCCGTTGCACCTTCTAACGTGACTTATTACACCTCGACGGAGGGAGTAGTAAGTATATGAGATACGGTGGCACACTGACTTAAGTGGAATACAAGTGCCCAAAATTTGTGTGCATGTTATAATAAGGAGTCACTTAAAATAGTACGTGAGCGAATAGAGGGATCAATTGGACAGTGTTCCCGAGCAGTAGCGAGATGTGTGAGGTAGTAAGATACACCGCTGGCGCTTTTAATTTTTCTTATTAATTTGTTTGTTTCACCCACTGACTGGTGGGACCCAACGTACTACATGGAGAGAGGTAAGGTGACTAAGGCTGCATTATTTCTGCACCACTGTGGATAGTCTTACCACCAAAGCCACATGACACGATTATGATTGAAATCCTAATGACTCCCACACACACACACAAAAAAAAACATGGCATGCCTGTCACACGAATGCAGGAATGTATAAAAGGTTATTTTTCCTCTCGTTGAACATGACGGGAGGGTTGTGTAGCTGGTTATCCTATTTGCTCATCAAACTTGAGGTCTCGGGTTCGATAACTACACTTGAGCATAATTTTTGCCAGGAGGATTCTTTGACTGGTCAAAATGTTTTCTAGGGTTTGCACGCTTCACACTCTCTCTCCAGTATATATATACACGCTGGAGCCTCAGCGCTTGTAGTTGCTCTCTTCACACTCTCTCGCCCTCTCCCGCTGGAGCCTCAGCGCTTGTAGTTGCTCTCGTCACACTCTCTTGCCCTCTCCAGACCTAAACAAGACTTCGTTGGCCTCTCTCTCCCCTCACTGCTACTCAAAGAGCCAGCAGGATCCGTCCGCCGGGAAGGGAAGGAGGCTTAACACTGTCGCCGTTGGCGAGGGAGGGAATCCACTACCTGTGCTGATGTTCACTTTCCACCCAGCAGCGGCGCGGGAGGGCCTCTGACCCCTTCTTCTTCGTCGCCGTCCCGTCGCCCACCGAACCACGCCCCAAGAACCGTAAGGTATATTTTACTTACTTCACATGCATTGCTCTAGCTGCATGTATACCATGAATCTAGGACATGGTTCAAAGAGGAAAGGAGTGGGGGAAAGTAGTGGGAAAAGTTGTATATAGCATGAATCTAGGACGTGGTTCAAAGAGGAAATGAAGGGGGAAAGTTGTATAGCATGAATCTAGGACGTGGTTCAAAGAGGAAAGGAATGGGGGAAAGTAGTGGGGAAAGTTGTATCGCATAAATCTAGGACATGGTTCAAAAAGGAAAGGAAGGGGCAAAAGTATTAGTTCAAAAAGGAAAGGAAGGGACAAGGCTGTAGAGTTTGAGCAGGACTAGATTTGTTGCACTCACATAGGGAAAGGTGTCTAAAGATAACAAAACTGGGACCAACACAAATATGCTCCTTGGTTGTTTGTTCTCTGTTGCAACAGATTGTGCATGACCACAGTACATCAGTAGATGCACATGGTGCTGGTGCGTCCACTATCCCGTGCAACTCATTAGTTGTTGTTAATCTATGGCCCTGTTTGGTTAAAAACTCCCTAGTCCCTACCTGCTTGGTTCCAGGGACTAAACATGGACTAGAGGTTATTAAATGACATGATAAAAGACCATGTTACCCCTAGTAATGAACTAATAGAAACAAGGTGCGATGCGTGGCAGGGGCAACTGTTGGAAAAAGTCCCAAAAAGACTCCCTCGGGGTCTTCTTTCTTTAGTCCCAAATGCCCACTTTTAGTCCCGAAAAGTCCCTCCTATTTGGTTTAGATGTGACTGATACGGAGTTTTTTAGTCCCTACACCAAAATGTCCCTGTAAACAAACACCCTCTGAGGGAGTCCCGGACTAGGGGGTGTCCAGATAGCCGAACTACCATCATCGGCCGGACTCCAAGACTATGAAGATACAAGATTGAAGACTTCGTCCCGTGTCCGGATGGGACTTTCCTTGGCGTGGAAGGCAAGCTTGGCGATACGGATATGTAGATCTCCTACCATTGTAACCGACTCTGTGTAACCCTAGCCCTCTCCGGTGTCTATATAAACCGGATGGCCTTAGTCCATAGGACGAACAACAATCATACCATAGGCTAGCTTCTAGGGTTTAGCCTCCTTGATCTCGTGGTAGATCTACTCTTGTAACCCACATCATCAATATTTATCAAGCAGGACGTAGGGTTTTACCTCCATCAAGAGGGCCCGAACCTGGGTAAAAACATCGTGTCCCTCGTCTCCTGTTACCATCCGCCTAGACGCACAGTTCGGGAACCCCTACCCGAGATCCGCCGGTTTTGACACCGACATTGGTGCTTTCATTGAGAGTTCCTCTGTGTCGTCGCGATCAGGAAGGATGCCTTCTCCCGTCTTTAAAGACGGCACCGTTGTCAAGAGAGCTTTGGCCGCCGGCCAAACTGTCCGGCTAGGTGGTTTTCTTATGACCGCCCGTTCGGCCACCGCTCTGACGATGACCTCTCAGGTCATCAAAAGCGATCTTCACGTCAGCCCGGAATTCGCCGAGCAGTTCGATCCGATTGAGCTCTCCTCTGTAAATGAGCTCTTGGATCGCATCGCCGCCCTGGGAGTCGCCACAAACTACAATCAGATTGGGCTTAAACCCGATCTGAGAAAGATTAACTCTCCTCAGGCCACCCACCACGTTGTCGTGGTAGAGGAACAATGCGGCAACCCTTCTTCTACGTTGAAAACCAACTATGTCCGGATTCCCGATCCCTCCAAGCCGGATTCCCGTGAAGAGACGGATGCTAATCAAATACTGAACTTAGAGTCAGGCATTGGACTAGATTCGTTGGAAAGCATCCAGCAAGTCAAGCTTCCAAATCCGGAAACTTCTTGGCCTTTGAGCCTCAGATCGGGCGGGGTTCCGAACTTGATTCCACCCACCCACCCAAACATAAGAGATCTATCTCGAATACGGCAAGAGCCCGATGGAACAGTACATCATTACTGGGCCAGATTCCTCCTGGTTATGAACAGGATAAAGGACTGCTGTGAAGAAAGCGCGATTTCAATTTTCTGCAACAATTGCACGGACAAGGGAATCATGAACGCCATAAGTCGTTGCGAAGTTACACGCTTCATCGACCTAGCGACTATCGTACAAAAATACTGTGCGGTACAGAGTGCCAGGAACACCGGAACTAGGTTTTTGGACAGTCCGGCCTTGACCACAACCCTAGTCCGAAGTAAAAGGGTGCGCCATACTCAAGCACCTGGGTTAAAAACCAAAAAGCAAAGACCCCCTAAAGGGCATGGAACTGTACTAGAGGGCTGGCTCAACGGACCCTGCAAAATCCACAGTATGGAGGGCGCCACTCCAACACACAGCCTTCGAGCATGTTGGATACTACGGCAGGTGGCCAAAAGTGGCGAAGGCTTTTTAGCCCCGGGCAAATAGCCCAGCAGTACCGGTACGGTATTAACAGTCTTCGAGACTTTCGCATCAAATAACATGCGAAAACGAACAATCCGCGGCCTCGCCGAAGTCTACCAAGTAGCAACAGCAAATCCATGGAGTGACACGGCTATCACCTTCAACGCCAGCGACGAACCTAAATTCCGAACAGCTAGAGCACCAGCCGCATTGGTCCTCAGTCCGATAGTGGACGGCTTTCGCCTTACCAAGGTACTCATGGATGGCGGCAGCAGATTAAACCTCATCTACGAGGAAACCCTTCAAAAAATGGATATTGACTGGAGCCGCATCGAGCGAAGCAGCACAACCTTCAGAGGGATAATCCCTAGTCGAGAAGTACGCTGCATAGGAAAAATCACACTAGATGTAGTGTTCGGCTCACAGGACAATTACAGGTCCGAGGAGGTCACGTTCCAAGTGGCCCCATTCGGCAGCGGATATCACGCTTTGTTAGGGCGAGAGGCATTCACAATCTTCCAAGCTATACCCCACTACGGGTACATGAAGCTCAAAATGCCCGGACCCAATGGGATAATCACTCTTGCCAGTGATCCAGATACAGCACTCCGCACTGAAAATAAGACAGCCGCACTGGCCCTAGAGGCATTGTCCGAAGCCCTAGCGGCAGAGGAACTAACTACGCTGCGCTCCACGGTGGATAGGGACGATGTGATACTCGATAAGAGGTCCAAGTCCACCTCTTTTAAACCAGCAGACGAAATAGTCAAATTTCAGGTCCATCCAACGGACCCCACAAAGACGGCCTCCATTGGGGCACAATTAAGTCCTGATGTCGAAGCCGCACTACGAGAATTCCTTCGGGAAAATTGGGACATTTTTGCCTGGCACCCTTCAGACATGCCAGGAATCCCACGCAGGCTGGCAGAGCATAGCCTAAACATCCTAAAAGGATTCAAGCCGGTCAAACAAGCTCTTCGGCGATTTTCCGAACCCAAAAGACAGGCAATGGGAGAAGAGCTAGCCAAACTCTTAGAAGCCGGATTCATCAGAGATATAAAACATCCGGACTGGCTAGCCAATCTAGTAATGGTACCAAAAGAGGACAAATCCTGGCGCCTCTGCGTCGATTTTAAAGACCTTAACAAGGCCTGTCCAAAGGACCATTTCCCCCTCCCTCGCATCGACCAAATCATCGATGCTACCGCAGGGCACGATTCATTATGCTTCCTCGACGCATACTCCGAATACCATCAAATCAAGATGGCGGAGAAAGACCAGGCCGCAACGGCATTCATTACTCCATATGGGCCATTCTGCTTCAACACAATGCCCTTCGGACTAAAAAACGCCGGCGCAACATATCAGCGCATGATTCAAACATGTCTGGCTACCCAGATAGGCAAAACAGTAGAGGCATACGTAGACGATGTGGTCGTCAAGACCAAACACGTCAAAACTCTAGTAGAAGACTTGAGGGTGACATTCGACAACCTCCGAGCATATGACATTAAGCTCAATCCGGAAAAATGCGTCTTCGACGTACCAGTCGGAAAGCTCTTGGGCTTCATTGTATTCGGTAGAGGAATTGAAGCAAACCCGGCCAAAATCCGAGCTCTGTCACAATTGGATATTCCAAAAGACCTCAAGCAAATACAAAAACTAACCGGATGCGTAGCGGCCTTAAGTCGCTTCATCTCCCATTTGGGAGAAAAGGCTCTGCCCCTCTAGCGCCTCCTCCGGCGCACCGAACATTTCGAATGGACGGATGCTGCTACAGCCAGACTCGAAGAAATAAAGGCCATACTGGCAACAAATCCGGTCCTGGCCGCGCCCAACCTGGGCGAACCTATGTTATTATATATCGCAGCAACACATCAAGTTGTCAGCGCGGTACTCGTCGTCAAGCGAGAGACAGAAGGGCACAGATTCCCTCTTCAAAAACCAGTGTACTACGTATCCACTGTTCTAACTACATGCAAGTCCCGGTACCCACATTATCAAAAGATAGCATATGCGGTGTTCATGGCATCCCGGAAGCTGCGACACTACTTTCAAGAGTGTTCCATAATGGTGGCCTCCAAAGTACCTCTCAACGATATTATAAACAATCGCGACGCAACGGGCAGGATTGCAAAATGGGCTATTGAGCTCTTACCATTTGACATAACCTATAAACCACGGTGAGCTATAAAGTCGCAGGTTCTGGCCGACTTCGTCGCCGAATGGACCGAAGCCGAACTCCCTAAAGAGTACGGCGCATACTCCAATTGGATCATGCATTTCGACGGATCCAAAATGTTGGCTGGCTTGGGGGCTGGCGTCGTCCTGACGTCCCCAACGGGAGACACAATCCAATATGTACTTCAAATAATGTACATGGACTCCAATAACGCAGCCGAATACGAGGCCCTTCTACATGGCCTCCGGATGGCAATCTCCATGGGCATTCAACGCCTAGAGGTGCGCGGGGATTCAAACCTCGCAATATCCCAAGTAAATGGAGACTTTGATGCCAAAGATCCAAAAATGGCAGCTTACCGCAACGCCGTCCTAAAAATGTCAGCTCGGTTCGAAGGACTCGAATTCCACCATGTAGCCCGGGATAATAACCAGGCAGCAGACGTGTTAGCACGCATCGGCGCGAAACGAGACGCCGTCCCTCCAAACATCTTCCTGGAACGGCTCTTCAAGCCATCCGTGTTATGGGAAGAGGAGTCCGGAAATAACAATCCGGAGCTAGCTGCTTCACCTAACTCAGACCATTCTGACACAATCGGCGGCTCAGCCAACGAAATAACACCTTCAGCTCACGAAATAATGGCAGTAATTGCCCCGTGGATAGAACCATTCCTAGCCTACTTAATTCGGCAGGAACTTCCTGAAGACCAAAATGAGGCCCGCTGCATAGTTCGGCGATCTAAAGCCTACAAGGTCCATGAGGGAGAACTTTATAAGAAAAGCATAACCGGAATCCTTCAAAGGTGTATCTCCGAAGAGGAGGGGCGGAATCTCCTAGCTGAAATTCACGTTGGACTCGGCGGGCACCACGCTGCAGCCCGGGCACTCGTAGGCAAGGCCTTCTGTACAGAATTTTATTGGCCGACAGCCCGGGTAGATGCTCAGGACTTAGTCCAACGATGCGTTGGTTGGCAGCTCTTTGCTAATCAGAGCCACATGCCACCCACCGCCCTCAAAACTATACCCATTACCTGGCTGTTCGCGGTCTGGGGGCTTGATATGGTTGGACCCCTTAAAGGGGGAACCCACAAGCACAAATACTTATTGGTCATGGTGGACAAATTCACCAAATGGATTGAGGCCAAGCCGGTTAAAACGGCAGAATCCGGACCGGTGATAGACTTCCTATCCGGGGTAGTACAATGTTTTGGCGTCCCCACAGCATCATCACTGATAACGGCACGAACTTCACTGCCGACGAGGTTAAACTCTGGTGCAAAAACATGGGCATCAAGCTCGATTACGCTTCAGTCTATCACCCCCAAACTAACGGTCAAGTCGAGCGAGAAAATGGTCTAATCATGAGTGGCATCAAACCCAGACTAGTGCGGTCCCTCAAGGAATCTAACACGCACTGGGTAGAGGAGCTCGACTCTGGGGCTGCGGACCACGCCAAACCGAACTACTGGATTCACACCATTTTTCATGGTGTATGGCGCAGAGGCAGTTCTGCCTTGCGATATAATTCATGACTCACCTCGTGTGCGCATGTACGAAGAAAGAGAAGCCGAGTTGGATCGGCAGGACAGTTTGGACGCCTTAGAGGAGGAGCGGGATGTGGCAAAGGCTCGTTCCGCATTCTATTAGTAGCAGGCTCGAAGATATCAAAGCAGAGAAGTACGGGCCAAAACTTACAATGTCGGCGAACTCGTTCTACGCCTGCCGGACAAGAAAAAGGACAAACTTAAGCCCAAGTGGGAAGTTCCCTTCATCATCGACCAAGTCCTGACCGGCGGAGCATACCGTCTACGTAAAGCATCTGACAACCGACTCGAGCCGAACCCATGGAACGCAGCCCGTCTCCGAAGATTCTACGCCTAAACACCGGACTCAGAGTTCGTCTCACTCCCCCCTCCACCTTTTTATATTTTTTACTGTCTCTTGTCCCCCTCCTTCTTCCCACTTTTTTTCAATACCTTTTATAGGCTAATTTGCGCTTTGTTCGCACACACTTGATGTGCTCCTAGCACTCATTATACCAGGGGGCTTCTTTACCAGAAGCTTATTAATATGGGCTTCACGCCCAATACATGTGTCATACTTCCGCGTGTACCTTTTATTCACCATTATATGCATCGATATGACTTAAGTTTTGCCCAAGCTGGGTTGCCTGGCTCCTGTGCTTACCCCTACGTTCCCGATTGTTCGGCTAGGAGGTAAAGGGAGCACCTCTGCGATTCTTACTGCCGGGTCAGCCGGATGTGTACCTTAGACTGGGTGAAGCCGAAAGCTAGCGTTCTTAAGAGAATATTCGGTCGGTGACTTGAAAGATGATTTATTACTTACTTATTTATAAGCCCCCAGATGCTTTTTCTGCTATTTTCGCAGTCCGGCATTGCACCTTAGAGCATGCCTCCCAAGGAAAGGAACCCTTAACGGAACTATTCTCCCTGGAAGATGTTTCTTACTAACCATGTAATATAACATAACTAGTTGGGCACTTGTCTGATAAAGCAATTATGACCCCGACGCCTTGTCTCCATGCATGCCCCGGTTCTTTTATAACCGTAGGGGTATTCGGACAGACTCCGGACTGTTGGGTCCCGAGGTTGAAGCGAAACGGTCCGCAAAGACAAACGATCTACAATCCGGCTAGAAGGCATCTTACATGTCATTTCAAATTACATCGTCAAACCGACTGATTCTACTCCTCCTCAATCCCATCTAACAGGCTGTCTAATTTACAGTCCTGTTGGGAATATTTCGCGGCCAGTTCTACTTGGCCATACATCAAGCTCACGGGGATCTCCTTCCCATCAGGCCCCACAGGACCGACCTCGGCCATGTGGTTTGGGTCAGCCTTCGGGTAGCGCGTCTTCACCATGGCCCAGGCCTCCCTGGCGCCCTAACGGCAGGCCGATATCTTCCACAAATGGAGGCGTCGCCGTGCTCCCTAGAGCTTCTCAGAAAGCTCACCAAGGCCCTTGGGTAGGGAGACGAATGGCCATAAAGCCTGAACGACGCCACTCATCGCCTGTCGAACACGTTCGAACAATTGCACCAGCTCGAGAAGTTGGTCACCTGTTGACCCAGGCATTTCCTCCACAGGGCGACCTGTGAGCACACCTAAAGACATATTTCTGTCAAATGACTTCCTCGCCGAATTCTTCTTTTCAAAGGAATTTGCTCAAGCACTTACTATAGATGCCGCGACGAAGTCGTTGATTCTCCTTCAAGGAGCCAGACAGCTGGGCCCGAACACATTTCAGCTCTTCTCCTAGCTGGGTGTGGGCATCTTGGAGCTTGTTTCTCTCCTGCTGCACCTTCATAACCACCCTCTCGCTAGCCTTTAGCTGACGCAGTAGCTGTTGCTTGTCCGGATCTAGTCCGGCGCCCTCTGCAATATTATTGTTAGATTCAAGCCGCACTTTGTTAATAATTATCTTTTCAAAGTACGTCTTACCAGCGGGGGTCTCTGTGGCTCCCCCTGTGGCGGCCAGTGCGGCCTCAAGTTGGGCCTTGCACTCTTGGAGCTCCTGGGACAGATGGGTTTTCTTCTCCATAAGATCCTGCATAAAAATTGATCCTTAAATCCGTTATTTTGACCATTTTAAGTCTCGGGGGCTACTGGCATATATAACTATTAATATTACTTACACGTATGTCTTTCACATACTGCTCCGTGGCTCTGGTTAACCCATCTTGAGCGGCACGGAGGTGCGCGTTTCCTGCATCAAAGGCATTTAACGCCTCCAGGGAAAAACACGTGTCACGAAGAACTGTCCGGCGACGCCTGTGATTCATGGCGCTCTCCACCTCAGACCGGGTGGCGGACAGCCTGTCGGCATCCTCCGTCGGAGGAGCGTCCGACTCATGCCTTGTATTTGCCTCCCCATCCGGGCCATGCGTTGGAGCATGGCTGGCGGAGGCTTGATTGGCAACCTCTCCGGACACTGTCCGGCGAGCGCTCTTTCTGGAAAAGTTATGAGCATTAATATACCTCCTGGGAATCCTTCCCTTAAAAAATAGCGGTGCTCCGTACCGCTGCGGCGACGTTTCAGTTCGCATTGCACTCCTCTTCCGCCTGCTGGGCCGGACTGACCCTTGTTGGCCGGTCGCCGCGGGCTCGACTTCCTGCCGTAAAGGCGCTTCCTGTCGAACACCATTGGTGCACGGTGGTCAAAACTAAGCATTAAAGAAGTAACGGCGCCAGGACTTCGGTCGTACTCACCGGGGAAGCCGGACACAAACCGGGGTAGTCAGCCATAATGGCGACTAAAGCATTATCTATGCTGAGCTGGTGGTACACCCCGTCGATCAGTTCCACCGCTAAGTCCAGATCCTCTTCGGAGGCCGGATCAAGGGACCTTTCTGGGTCTTTGGGTTGTGGGGCTGGGCTTTTTATGCCCTCCACATCCCGACGCAGTCCCTGTGTCAAAATCATACAATAAGACAATTGCCTTTAAAGGCACGGTTCAGATATGCATGCGACTGCTTACCCAGCTCCGAGGGTTGTTCATGGAAAATCCGTTCAGAGGATTCATGCGGAGGAAGTCCTCCTTCTCCCCCTTGTACAAGCCGGACAGGATCTTCACTAGATCGTCGGCCGAGCCAGGTCCCTTGCGGCCGTGACGGGTGGCGTCGTCGTCTCCGTTGAAGTCCCACATGGGGTGGCCCCTATATTGGAGCGGTTGCACCCCACGCATAATGCATGTGGCCATGACTCCAATCATGGTTAATCCGGAATGGGCTAGCAGCCGTATCCGGCCCATCAAGTAATGGACTCTAGTATCATCTTCTCGTCGAGGGCTCCGTGGGCGCCAACTTAGGCGTTTCTTCAGGGGAGCGTTGCTGAACTCCGGAAGGCCGATCCGGACTGGATTCGGCAGCGGGGCGTCCTCCATATAAAACAACTCCGGAGGCCAATCTTCGGACGCCTTCTTCGGGGTCCCGGACAGGTATCCGGTCCCGGCGATGCGCCATATTTCGGCTCCGCCCACTTGATATATCGACCCCTCGTGAGAGCGGGGTACGAGGCAAAACAACCTCTTCCACAGTGCAAAATGGGGCTCAATGCCCAAGAACAGCTCACACAGAGCTACGAAGCCCGCGATGTGCAAAATGGAGGCAGGTGTAAGGTGATGAAGCTGGAGTCCGTAGAACTCCAGGAGCCCCCGGAGAAACAGATGTATAGGAAATCCGAGTCCCCTTATTAAGTAGGAGACGAAGCACACCCGCTCTCCTTTGGAGGGATTGGGGGCGCTCTCCGCCTGCTTCCCACCTTTGTAGGTGGCCAGTCTGGCTCGAACCAGAACCATGAAGGCCGGGGGAAGATATCCCTCTGCTTGGAGCGTCACTAACTCGCTGTGCGGGACTGAGCATCTCCTCCAATCTCCTGGCTTAGGGCTGGGAGCGCGAGAAGAGGAGCCGCGTCGACTGTCCATGTTGGAATGGGTTTGGTGTCAGATGCGCCTCGATGAGTGCTTGCGGAAGGAGGATGATGTGATTTGGATCTGGATCCTCGCCTCTCTTATAGGCAGCTTATTTGCGCAGCTAGGGGGTAAAACATAAAAATACCCTGGCTTTTCGCATTTGTGCAACGCGTGGAAGAAGACCATTATTGGATGCGGAAGCCAAGGAGTGCAGCATTTATGAAGCAACCGGACACTATCCGGCAAACACATGGAGCATGAAGAAGAACCCGCCTTGCAAACGCCGAAGACAACATACGCGTCGGATTCGTCGTTATTGAAGCCTGGTTCGGGGGCTACTGAGGGAGTCCCAGACTAGGGGGTGTCCGGATAGCCGAACTACCATCATCAGCCGGACTCCAAGACTATGAAGATGCAAGATTGAAGACTTCGTCCCATGTCCGGATGGGACTTTCCTTGGCGTGGAAGGCAAGCTTGGCGATACGGATATGTAGATCTCCTACCATTGTAACCGACTCTGTGTAACCCTAGCCCTCTCCGGTGTCTATATAAACCAGATGGCCTTAGTCCATAGGACGAACAACAATCATACCATAGGCTAGCTTCTAGGGTTTAGCCTCCTTGATCTCGTGGTAGATCTACTCTTGTAACCCACATCATCAATATTAATCAAGCAGGACATAGGGTTTTACCTCCATCAAGAGGGCCCGAACCTGGGTAAAAACATCGTGTCCCTCGTCTCCTATTACCATCCGCCTAGACGCACAGTTCGGGACCCCCTACCCGAGATCCGCCGGTTTTGACACCGACACCCTCTAATAATGCCGCTTGAAAATTGATGCAATGCCACAGTTAAAAGCAAATTACATGTTTAATGAATTTTATTGTTAATATAATCTCTATGTTAATATTAATCAATGCCACCGTTTGAGAAATGCTACTATCTTGCTTTCTTTCCCATTTAGATAAGGTAGATGCTTCTTTTTGTTGGCTTCTGTGTCATCCATCGTTATTGACCACTAATTGTTTCCTTTGCACCTCTGTGTAAACAGGGTTATCTACTTCACCTCGTTGCCATTGTGACCTTTTGTTGCACTGCACAAAACACTTTTGCTTTAAGAGTGTTTTGTGCAGTCCAACCAAAATTTCACACCGACAATGTTGCTTGATTGCTTGATCTTAGTGGAACTGCACAAGAGGAGATCTTACTTCCTATCCGTTAAGGCGAATTTGGTTCAGATCTTCTTCTTGTGACTTGTTTGAATTCGGCATCATGAGAGGTTAGTACTAGCCTTCTTTCACGTGATTCTGCAGTGTGCTTTCATATGTTGTGCTACTTGTACGATAATGTTGCTTGATTTTAGTGAACTGCACAAATGGAGACAAGACTTCCAATCTGTATGTGCACCGTAATATCCCATTGAGGTAAGATAAGGGTATTTCACAACTGCTGGCCTGTATTTTGCCACTTTCATCAGAAAATTAAGTTTAGTACTATACTTGTGCTCCCTAATTGACATGCCAAATCTTACATTGATGGCGAAGCTTGTCTATTATTGAACCAAGTGATGAAGGGGAAGAACAAGCGGAAGAAAAACAAAAATCAACTCCCGGTGCTGTAATGAAGCACTGGAACTGTGATGACACAAGTAATGATATAGTTTTGCATCTTAATTTATTGCTATGGCTGGAACGAGCAATTGTTTTCCACTGATTTGATGCCATACGTAATTATCTCTACTTGTGCAAACAGGGATCTTCTTTGAAGATACCATATATTTTAGTGGAACTGCACAAGAAGATGTTGGAAACATTAAACTAATCGAGGAGTATATAGTAAGCATGGCCACCCCCGTAGATAGCAACAGATGGTTCCCGAGAAGTGCTTCATTTGTATGCTCTACACAATCAGCCTCCTGACAAATGTTGGTACTCACCCACTGATTTCATCCATATGATTGAGCTTTGTCATCTCTATTGGTGTTGTGCTATTGTTTAGATACTGTCATGAAAAAGTGGTATTGTCCTTGAGAAGTGCTTTATCTGAGCTGTTTTAAATATTTCCTTTCCTTTTTTTCGAGCAAACAGGGATCATCTTCCTCTAAAGAACAATATGGAGTACGTGAAATGACTAGTTCCGATTATGCCAGGATGAAGAAGCCATGTCTATCTTCTCATCAGAAGGAGCAGTTGAAGGATAGTTACATTACTCCCCACAAGACCAAACTAACTTCACCTCAGAAGGACTGACAAATCTCCATTTTTTGCTGTGATGCGCGAGTACAATGTTGTTCTAAGATTCTTTCTGGTGAGTTCCATTTTTCTAGAAGTGTGCTCTACATGGACCATGTATGTGCCTGTTGAAACTGTCAATTCATAGTACAGTTTGCTTTATACTAATCACTTTTTTGTATTTGTGCAAACAGGGGTGCTCAGCTTGATTTCAACGGGAACTGCACAAAATGTTCATGAATACATCGAATCATTCATTTCCACCACAAGAAAGGAGGTGCCCATAAGTTCAAGGCGTTGCAACATATAAGGGCGAAATCATACAAGCTACGCGTGAATTTGGTTGATTTTGGTGGAACTACACAAAAAGAACAGCTGGTTTATTTAGCACGAGGTGCCATGTCAATGTCCAAACTGATGGCAAACCCTGCCCATTCCACAATCGTAGGCATTTGATATTTTTGAATGGGACAACCTTGTCAAATTTTTCTCATTGATTTTAGCAAGATATGCGTTTGATATTTTCGAATGGGACGCCCTTTGCTGTCAGCAGCGGCGATCAATTTTTTCTTTGTTCTTTAGTTGTGAAGTAAATATTGCCTCTGACATGTGAGTCGCTGAGATGCATAATCATCGATTGTTTTGAATGTTCTCTATGAATTGCTAGGCCTGTGTGTTTGATTGCAATGTACAGAAACGCTAAAAAGGTGCTCAAACTCTTTGTACTCCTTCTGTTCCCTTTTACTTCGCACATTGTGAAAGTGCATACTTTTTTGTATAAGATTGGTCAAAGTAGAGATACTTTGACTGCAGACAAAACTTGTATGTAGACTATAAAGGACCGGAGGGAGTACATGTGAAACTGCTGCAAATGTGGTGATCACCCTGGGAATAATGCTAGTACGTATTATTTTGCATGTTCATCCAATGCCAGTGATATAGGAATTCGAACTAATTGAAATAAATTCATTCATACACGGTCGGATTTCATATAAACATGTCGGATTTCAATACATTTCATACATTCTTCAACTAGAAAGGAGTGTTTGTGGCCGCATGCATCTTCCAGATGCAGAGGCCGGGGGTCATCCTCCTTTTCAAAAAAAACTAAAAAGGGGTGCGCTGGAGGTATAATTAATTAACCGAAGCTACCCACCTGTGTCCCGCTGAGCCGAACAGAAGCTTCAGTGACTTAACTGCAGGTGCAGTTGCATAACTGAGATGTGGCATGTTGGACCCACATGTCAGTCAGCCAACTGCACCAGTAGTTAATTAGAAGCAGTGTTCTTCTCCAGCGTAGCTCTCCGACTGCACGTCGCCGCCAAGAAGCTAACCGGCCGTCAATGGTCATCCCGCCTAGCTTGGCTTCAACCGGAGGGTAGCAGCGGTGGCCTTACTTGGACCCGAGCGGTGGCGACCTACCGTGTTCTACTCTTCCTTGTTTTCTGTGTGGCGCGGCCTCGTTGGCAGCGGGGCGGGGCCTCGGCGGAGCCGGCGATGCCTTTGTCTCGTTGCCGGCAGGCGGCACCTCAGTGGAGTGGTGGAAATCCTCCCCCACGTTGCCGGCACGGTGGGGCCTCGGCTGAGCCGGCGATGTCCTCTGCCTCGTTGTTGGCGGGATGGGGCCTCGGCGGAGCCGGCAGTGTCATCTGCCTCGTTGTTGGCGCCACGGGGCCTCGGTGGAGCCAGCGGTGTCCTCTGCCTCGTTGTTGGCGCCACGGGGTGTCGTCGAAGCAGGGCGTCGTCGACGCCAGCGGAGCGGGGACTCGTCGGAGCCGGCATTGTCCTCTACCTTGTCCTCGGTCTCGCCAAACAACGCCTCACCCGCTTCATCGCCCTCTTTGCTAGCCTCTTTGTAGGCGGCCGCAGCCTCCGCCACCCGCATGTGGTACCGCCAGTGCTCGAGGCGGCCCTTGTGGGCGGAGCGGTACGAGTCGAACAGCGCCTCCTGCTCCGCCCGCTCCGCGGCGGTCTGCTCCTCCACCTGTAGGTGCTCCTGGAGGAGATGGTGGTAGTTACCCAATATGTGTCATATACTACCATGTGGTACTATATATACTACTTTATCATTTTAAATATATTCATATACAATATCTAAGATATTTCAAAGCAAGTTACATGAAAAAATTACATATGAACCCATAGTTTTTGTTATATTTGTGAAATACGTACATATTTGTACGTAAAAAAGAGCATACTCAAAAAAAGGTACATACTACCTAAAAATTAGTATATATATACTACCTAATCATTGTTATATACTACATACTACACGTACATACTCTCGGTTTTGACAGATACTACATACAACATACAAAACGCAAGTGGTGGTAACTACCACTACTTGTAGGAAACATTTGTCCTATATATATATATAATTTTGCTTCCTCCTGGTTTCCTGACATCACGGTCCCACACCATTGTCAACCTATGTACTCCCTCCTTTCCGGTTTATAGGGCTTATCTCAAAATTTTAGTTTTTCCATTTTATAAGGCTCAATTTGGTTGTTTTCCATCACATGTTCAGATTCCAAGGTGCATTAAATCATTGCATGCAAGTATTAAGAGAAAATTGACCAATGCATGTACTTTATACATGCATGCATTGCAATTAATGCATTGATAAACATAATTTTTTGAGGATAACAAGAGCATTAATTAGGTGCTTTTGCAAAACTAGAAAACGTATTCTACCACTCGCCATCTACCTTGATTGGTGAGATTTTTGAATTGAGCATTATAAACCGGAAAGGAGGGAGTAGTCAATAAACGAGAGAATTGCACAAGAAGTGGCCGACAGCTGGGACCAAGCAGCTCGAGCAGTATTTGTGTTTTTGAGGTGTGAGCACTGCAGAGTTTTTTGATGTTTACCCCAGATATTAATTTTTCTCCTCTGAACAACAACAAAATCATCACTGCAGGTATTAACTGGGCGGGTTGTGGCCCGTCTAGCCCAGGCCAGATATCCAGCCCAGATATTAATTTTTTTCAAGCTGAAAATGGCTAGCCCAGCTATACTTTTTTTAGGAATACCCAGGCAAGGTCAAGTTGTTATTCTCCGCCCCGCTGGGCTGCAAATCTTTCCTAGGAGGGATGCATTAGGCTTAACAAGAAAATGGGCTTTAAGAAATAATAAATGGGATGTAATTATAAAAACTGGGTAGTAACTATAAAAAAATGCACCAAACAGTGCTTACTTTATAAAATATTATTTTTGGAATATTGAAAATTTTAATTATATTAATTGTTGCGAGTGGAACGTTTCGTTGGATTTCTACGCAATATAAATTTATATTAAAATTCTATTTAATCTGACTAGAAATTTCGGGATAAAAATATTCGGATCCCATCCAAATGTGGGAAATTTTATTGAATTCTGTTTTGAGCGGTTGGTTGAAATGGGCTGTACTTTTAACAAACTGTAAATGGGCTGTAGTAAATTCCATTAGAATTCAAAAATGGGCTACACATTCTTACAAATCTCAAATGGGCTATAAGTTCTCTGCCACACACTTCTGGCCTTACTAAGTTCACGCGTCCCCTAAAAATACAGAGTTGACGGGTATGCAAGGCTTTGTCAACTTATAGTCAACACACGGTTCTAGCAGCAGTGGCCGTTGGATGCCCATCCAACGGATGCCGTGCTTCTTCTTCAATCTCGGATATTCTAGCTTCACCCTCCCAAAAAATGATTCATCCCCCTGACATCTGGGGCGCACCATTTCGGAAGCTGACCTGTGGGCCTACTAAGTTGACATACCAAGGGCTTTGTCAACTTAGTCAATATAAATGATTCTAGCTGCAGTGATCGTACGATGTCCATCCAACGGCCGTCGTGCTTCTTCAACCTTTGGTCTTCTTGGTCCAGCCGCCCAAAGCAGCACCGGTCGTGCCGCCTGCTCCTGCCTCCCGTCGACGGCTGTGCTGCCGCGGAGGCCTCACCGCCCCCTACTACTCCCACCGTTGGCGAGGCCATCCCTCCACTCACCCACACCCCCTGTTATTCTGTGGCGACGGCAGCGCAGCCGAACCAGTGAACCCTCGTACTCCTCTCCGCGTGTGCATCCACTGCCGCGTCTTCCCCGGCTCCGTGTCGTCCCCTTCCTAGGCCTCGCCGCCATCCACCGCCGTGGTGCTCTCGGTGCGGCGTGGTCAACGTGGTCAAGGAATGACTTCCATCGGACGTGGACTATACGTGGAGAGGCTGGCAGCTGGGTCCACGTTAGCCGCAAGGAAGTGCCTCGTTATTACACGCAAAATAATTATTCCTCCACCTGACAGCGGGGACCCACTGGACGGGCCACCGTATTTCATGAAAAAAATGATTCGCCCCCTGACTGCTTGGACCCACGAGCTACATCTTCACACGCAAGGAAGTGCGTCCGGGAAAAAAATGATTCGCCCCCTGACTGTTGGGACCCACCAGCTACATCTTCGCATGCAAGGAAGTGCGTCCGAAAAAAATGATTCGCCCCTCGACTGCTGGGACCCACCAGCTACACCTTCGCACGCAAGGAAGTGCGTCCGGGCAAAAAAACGATTCGCCCCCTGACTGCTGGGACCCAGCAGCTACACCTTCGCACGCAAGGAAGTGCGTCCGGGCAAAAAAACGATCCGCCCCCTGACTGCTGGGACCCAGCCGCTACACCTTCGCACGCAAGGAAGTGCGTCGAGGCAAAAAAAACAAAAAACAAAATGATTCGCCCCCCTGACTACTGGGACCCACCAGCTACATCTTCGCAGGCACGGAAGTGCCTGACAGTCGGGACCCACCTGGTCGAAGCGTATGTAGCGTTGTCATCCTGGTCGCGAACGTGTACGTACATACTAGTCGATGTAGAGGCGCGCACGTGTCGTAGTAGAGGCGCGCACATAGCATGTACACGTACGTACAGCGGCCAGGGTGCAAGAAAGAAAATACGGCCATGTACGTACATATGGGCGAGGTCTCGAACACCTACTTGTGCATACGTACATGGCTGGGTCAGAACGGAGAAACAGAGTCGTCGTCATGTTCATGGGGAGGCAACGAAATGATCGTGTTCATGGGGAGGCAACGGAATGCATCGTGTTCATCGGGACGCAACGGAACGCGTGGGAGGCAACCGGCTTGGACGGAACAGGCGATGGAAACGAGGCCTGGTGTACCGCACAACGGAGGAAACGGACCTCCTACATTCGGAACGGGGTCTTGTTGATCGGGAGGGGTGTGGCGTACCGCAAAACGGAGGAAACGAACCTCCTACGGTCGAAACGGGGGTCATGTTGATCGGGAGGGGTGTGGCGTGCCGCAAAATGGAGGAAACGGACCTCCTACGGTCGAAACGGAGGTCCTGTTGATCGGGAGGGGTGTGGCGTACCACAAAACGGACGAAACGGACCTCCTACGATCGAAACGGGGGTCATGTTCATCGGGAGGGGTGTGGCGTACCGCAAAACGGGACTCCATGGGATACTATTCATCTCCACCGTCGACCTCCTCCAGCCTCCA
>NC_057807.1:664870112-664875598 GCF_018294505.1 Triticum aestivum | reverse complement strand
AGGCAGCATCGATCGGCTTCAGTTAGCAGCAGTAGCGAAGGAATCGCTCCATCAGGTTCAGTTAACAGCCATCGATCGATCGCTCGGGTTCAGTAACGCGTAGCCTGCAGTGCAATCGCTCGGGTTCAGTTAGATCCCGACGCCTCGCTCGAGTCCAGTTAGAGCCAACGCCTCGCACACACGCGCATACCTGTACGAGAGAAATGTGCATCGCTCTCCGACCATAACCGGCAACTCCCCGAAATTTTCCTCCCCCTCGCTTCTACCACGGTTTTTTCCGTCATGGATGGCCCAAAGAATGTCATGCAGCTGCGTCTCCGGCCCGCCCAGGATGAAAAGCCCATTTTCTGTCATGATTTTTTGTCATAGAAGTAGGAGCCCACCACATCTATGATGATACCGGGTTTTGTCATAATTATCGTCATAGAAGTGTCATATGTATGACAGAAAAAAAATTTCGTTCGGCCCAAAATGACACGGATGTGTCTTTTTTTTGTAGTGATCATTTGTTCAGATCCTTAATGCATATTAATACCCCTCTGATCATGAACATGAATATGCTTTGTGAGTAGTTACGTTTGTTCCTGAGGACATGGGTGAAGTCTTGCTATAAGTAGTCATGTGAATTTGGTATTCGTTCGATATTTTGATGAGATGTATGGTGTATCTCCTCTAGTGTTGTTATGTGAACGTTGACTAGATGACACTTCACCATTATTTGGGCCTAGAGGAAGGCATTGGGAAGTAATAAGTAGATGATGGGTTGCTAGAGTGATAGAAGCTTAAACCCTAGTTTATGTGTTGCTTCGTAAGGGGCTGATTTGGATCCATATGTTTCATGCTATGGTTAGGTTTACATTAATACTTCTTTTGTAGTTGCGGATGCTTGCAATAGGGGTTAATCATGAGTGGGATGCTTGTCCAAGAAAGGGCAGTACCCAAGCACCAGTCCACCCACATATCAAATTATCAAAGTAACAAACGTGAATCATATGAGCGTGATGAAAACTAGCTTGACGATAATTCTCATGTGTCCTCGGGAGCGCTTTTCTCTATATAAGAACTTGTCCAAGCATGTCCTTTGCTACAAAAAGGATTGGGCCACCTTGCTGCATCTTATTTACTTTCATTGCTTGTTACCGGTTACGAATTACCTTATCACAAAACTATCTGTTACCGATAATTTCAGTGCTTGCAGAGAATACCTTACTGAAAACCGCTTGTCATTTCCTTCTGCTCCACATTGGGTTCGACAATCTTACTTATCGAAAGGACTACGATAGATCCCCTACACTTGTGGGTCATCATTGAGCTATTCTCCTCCATCTTTTAGCTATAGAACTTGTTAGCGACTTCATATCTCTCAACTCGGGTATTTGCTTGAAATATTAACTTCAACTCCCGGAACATCTCATATGGTCCATGACGTTCAAAACGTCTTTGAAGTCCCGATTCTAAGTCGTTAAGCATGGTGCACTAAACTATCAAGTAGTCATCATATTGAGCTAGCCAAACGTTCATAACGTCTGCATCTGCTCCTGCAATAGGTCTGCCACCTAGCGGTGCATCAAGGACATAATTCTTCTGTGCAGCAATGAGGATAATCCTCAGATTACGGACCCAGTCTGCCTCATTGCTACTATCATCTTTCAAAAAAGTTTTCTCTAGGAACACATATAAAAACATAGGGAAGCAACAACGTGAGCTATTGATCTACAACATAATTTGCAAAATACTATCAGGACTAAGTTCATGATAAATTAAAGTTCAATTAATCATATTACTTAAGAACTCCCACTTATATAGACATCCCTCTAGTCATCTAAATGATCACGTTATCCAAATCAACTAAACCATGGCCGATCATCATGTGAGATGGAGTAGTTTTCAATGGTGAACATCACTATGTTGATCATATCTACTATATGATTCACGCTCGACCTTTCGGTGTCCAGTGTTCCAAGGCCATATCTGCATATGCTAGGCTCGTCAAGTTTAACCCGAGTATTCTGCGTGTGCAAAAACTGGCTTGCACCCATTGTATGTGAATGTAGAGCTTATCACACCCGATCATCACGTGGTGTCTCAGCACGACAAACTTTCGCAACGGTGCATACTCTGGGAGAACACGTGTACCTTGAAATTTAGTGAGAGATCATCTTATAATGCTACCGTCGAACTAAGCAAAATAAGATGCATAAAAGATAAACATCACATGCAATCAATATAAGTGATATGATATGGCCATCATCATATTGTGCCTTTGATCTCCATCTCCAAAGCACCGTCATGATCACCATCGTCACCGGTGTGACACCTTGATCTCCATCGTAGCATCGTTGTCGTCTCGCCAACTATTGCTTCTACGACTATCGCTATCGCTTAGTGATAAAGTAAAGCAATTACATGGCGATTGCATGTCATACAATAAAGCGACAACCATATGGCTCCTTCCAGTTGCCGATAACTCGCAACTAACTCATTAGTCACATTTCTTGCAAGGCTTATAGTGATGTGCATTATCGAGAGGGCCCAGAGATACCTCTCCAACAATCGGAGTGACAAATCCTAATCTCGATCTATGCCAACTCAACAAACACCATTGGAGACACCTGTAGAGCACCTTTATAATCACCTAGTTACGTTGTGACGTTTGGTATCACACAAAGTGTTCCTCCGGTATTCGGGAGTTGCATAATCTCATAGTCATAGGAACATGTATAAGTCATGAAGAAAGCAATAGCAATATACTAAACGATCAAGTGCTAAGCTAAAGGAATGGGTCAAGTCAATCACATCATTCTGCAATGATGTGACCCCGTTAATCAAATGACAACTCATGTCTATGGCTAGGAAACATAACCATCTTTGATTCAACGAGCTAGTCAAGTAGAGGCATACTAGTGACACTCTGTTTGTCTATGTATTCACACATGTACTAAGTTTCTGGTTAATACAATTCTAGCATGAATAATAAACATTTATCATGAATTAAGGAAATAAATAATAACTTTATTATTGCCTCTAGGGCATATTTCCTTTAGTAGGAGCTACCAAGGAGGCCATGATTCGGGTGGGCAATGATGGACCGACTGAAGGTGGTGTATGGCACCAGCAAGGCCGCGTATGATGCCAGGTCCGCTCTTCAAGCGAATGTTCGAGTAAGCGAGATTGTAAGTTGATTTCTGATTGTTTTTTGCAAACGGCTGCTTTATTATTCGTAAGATGTTCGCACATCTATCATGAGTTTGCACTTTGCATCTGTTCACCCAGTGGGTGTTGTCTTTTTCACTTTGTATCCCTTTCACTTGAGTCGACCAGGTCGAGTTCGAGTGAAATCTTAGTCCAGTGGGGGCACGCTGAGTGCACCCACTTGGTGTAGTCCCCGAGACCGCGGTCCAATGTTTGATAAGGCAGAGGTCTCTTTGAAATGTTTGCTTGTGACACTTCCACTCGACCTAGATAGGTCATGTCAAGTGGGAACTGAACCAGTGGGGCAATGCTAAGTGCACCCACTGGGTGTAGTCCCCGAGACCGCGGTCGACTGCGGGCAGTCGGCGGTGGTCTGAGAACCAATGATGTTGTTGTTTTTTGTTCCTTCCACTCGAGCTGGGCTGAACACACTAAGTGGGTAATGAAACCAGTGGGGGCATGTTAAGTGCACCCACTGGGTGTAGTCCCCGAGACTGTTGTTGGATGTTTGATTCGGCAGCAGTCTTAGAACCCTTTTGCTATGTAATTCACTCTTGCACTTTTCCGTTCAAAAGCAACTGTCAACCGACTTGTCTTGTTGTTATTTGCAGAAATCGTGTGAGCTTGGGACTCAATATGCTGCTGTGGAACAGGAGAAGAACCAACTGAAGCTCGACCTAGATCTGGCCAAGGAGAACTTGAGGAAGGCTCAAGATGAAGTGGCAATCATGGGAGGTAATGACTCGTTGCACACCTCGTTATTTCTCCTTTCCATCTTTTGAACCAAGTGACTCCACTCGAACAGATGTGCGTAATGAAAATCACCAACTCCAAGCTCGTCTAAGGAATGTTATTTCTTTAGACAAAATGAAGCAGGTTGTGGAGCAGAAGGACCTCGATCTCGCCGCAACGCAAAGGACGGCGCATGAGAAGACTGAGCTTGCCGACCACGAGCTGGCTTCAACCGAAAAGTTGGAGGATGAGAATGCCAAGCTGAAGGCTGCCGTTGACGAGGCAAAGAAAGAGGCCATTCAACTGAAGGAGTAAAAGGTGGCTTTGACTCGAAAAAGAGACGAGCTGGAAACTTATCTGGGTGATCTTGCCAAGAAGATGTTCCTCATGCTCGAAGGTACTCCTTTTCATCCGACTGACTGCAAGAACTTTCCTGCTATGTTGCAGCCAATTCACTATCTTTCCATGCATGCAGAATTCTGTCAGAACTTTGAGGAGGAAATTGGGTGGATCGAGACTGGATTGGACCCCATCAACTCCTCCATCAAGGATGAAGCTGCCATGAATGTGCTGCGACTGGAAGCTCGACTTGCCAGCTTCTTGGACTACGTCGCCTGACTGAAAGTTGCAATGTCTCGGGTCGATAAGGCCCTCTGGCCAGAGGATGTGATTCTGAATGACCTCGAGTCACTGATGACTCGACTCAATAGCATCCCTGACCGAGTGCAGGCATGGAAGAAGTTAGCCGCGCGCTATGGTGCTGATGTGGCTCTTTCACTCGTCCGCATTCACTCTAGGGACGTTAAGGAAGAGAAGTTGAAGGCCCTCCAGGTGGCTAACACCAAGAAGTATCAGTTTCAATCTTTCATGGAGACCTTCATCGACGCGGCCACTCGCATTGCAGACGGTATTGACCTGGACGCCTTTGTCGAGCCAGCAAGTCCTCCTCCTGCCGAGTGAAAAGCTTGATAAGCCGACTTTATTTGCCTCGGTATGCTGAGTGATTATGTAATCATTAAAACTCCTTTGAGCCTGATGCTCGAATACTTTTGCTTATGATGTCGAACTCTGCTGGATTTATCCATGCTTGGTCGTTTTATCTGAATGTGGTTGCTTTGTTTCCACTGTTCTTGATTTTTCTTGGTTTTTAGCGAGCCTGGGATCGCAATTGAGTCTCCGAGTGAGAGGGCTGCTCTTCACTCGGAGTCGACGTTGTACTTGTGGCGCATCTTAGAGTGCATCAGGACGTTGTACTTGTGGTTCAGCTCAGAGTGTATCCAGACGTTGTACTTATGGTGCAGCTCAAGGTGCACCTCATTGTGTTTTGTGAAACTTAGGCAAGTACGGGATCACAGCTAAGCCCCTGAGTGAGAGGATTGATCTTCACTCAGAATGTTTTTTGAAACTTAGGCAAGTACGAGATCGCAGCTAAGCCCTGTGTGAGAGGATTGCTCTTCACTCGGAGTGTCTTTGAAACTTAGGCGAGTACGGGATCGCAGCTAAGCCCCCGAGTGAGAGGATTGCTCTTCACTCAGAGTGTTTTTGAAACTTAGGCGAGTACG
>NC_057807.1:664857166-664869685 GCF_018294505.1 Triticum aestivum | reverse complement strand
GTACGGGATCGCAGCTAAGCCCCCGAGTGAGAGGGTTGCTCTCACTCGGGGTGTTTTTGAAACTTAGGTGAGTACGGGATCGCAGCTAAGTCCCCGAGTGAGAGGATTTCTCTTCACTCGTAGTGTTTTTGAAACTTAGGCGAGTACGAGATTGCGGCTAAGCCTCCGAGTGAGAGGATTGCTCTTCACTCAGAGTGTTTTTGAAACTTAGGTGAGTACGGGATCGCAGCTAAGCCCCCGAGTGAGAGGATTGCTCTTCACTCGGAGTGTTTTTGAAACTTAGGCGAATCGGGTTCGCGGCTAAGCCACCCATTGGGGGATTTCAACACAAGTATATGTGAAAACAATCACCTTGTGACTGCAGGAATCATGTCTTTTGTAAACAATCTAAAAAGTACTTCTTATTACATCTTGATAATCCGAGTGTTTTAGGTATAAAAGCGGCGGAGCATATCTGTGTTCCAAGAGTGCGGCTCATCCTTCTTCTTGGCTACATCGTAAAGGTGATAAGCTCCATTGTGAAGCACCTTGGTGATGATGAAGGGGCCTTCCCAGGCAGGGTGAGCTTGTGAGGTCGTTGCTGATCCACTCGGTGAACAAGGTCTCCTTCCTGGAATGCATGGCCTCTAATGTTTCAAGAGTGGAATCGACGAATATATTGTTGATAGATGGTCGATCGGATCAAGGCCATCTCTCTCTCCTCTTCCAGAAGATCAATAGCATCTTGACGTGCTTGTTTGGCTTCAGCTTCTGAGAAGAGCTCCACTCGGGGTGAATTGTGGAGCAAGTCACTCGGAAGCACTACTTCAGCTCCATACACCATGAAAAAAGGAGTTCGGCCAGTCGACCGGTTGGGAGTTGTCCTCAAGCCCCACAAAACGGAAGGTAACTTAGTCACCCAAGCACTTGCTGCATGCTTGAGGTCGCGCATCAACCGGGGTTTTAGCCCTTGTAGGATCAAACCATTTGCTCTTTCGGCTTGTTCATTCGACTACGGGTGTGCAACGGATGGTAGTCGGCCCGAGTGCCTTGGGAAGCACAGAAAGCTTTGAACTCATCAGAATCAAAGTTTGAACCATTATCTGTGATGATGCTGTGCAGAACTCCATATCTGGATATTAACTCTCTAATGAAAGAGATGGATGTTCTCGAGTCGAGGTTCTTGTTGGGTTTGGCTTCAATCCACTTGGTGAACTTGTCGACTGCCACGAGCAGATGGGAGAAGCCGCTTCTGCCAGTCCTCAGGGGCCCAATCATGTCAAGTCCCCAAACAGCAAATGGCTAGACGAGTGGAATAGTCTTTAAGGCTGATGCAGGTTTGTGGGACATGTTTGAGTAACACTGGCAACCTTCGCACTTCTCAACTATCGCTTTAGCCATTTCATTTGCTCGCGGCCAGTAGAATCCTGCTCGGTACGCTTTGGCCACGATGGTCCAGGAGGACGCATGGTGACCACAGGTCCCCGAGTGGATCTCATTTATGATCAGTCGACCTTCTTCTGGAGAAATACACCACTGAGCGACACCAGTTACACTTTCTCTGAAAAGTTGATCGCCTATAACTCTGAAGGCTTTGGATCTGCGCACGATCTGATGAGCCTCATCCTCATCTTCTGGGAGCTCTTGCCTGAGCAAGTATGCAATATATGGCACTGTCTAGTCGAGGATTATTACCAAAACATCCATGATTAGGTCGACCACTGCTGGGACTTCAACTTCAGTCGGATTGGTTGAACTTATCGGTTGTGGGGGTTCCACTGTAAAGAGATCCTCTTGAACGGACGGGGTATGGAGATGCTCCAAGAACACACTGCTGAGAATAGGCTTCCGAGTGGAACCTATTTTCGCCAGATCATCAGCTGCCTGATTCTTGAGTCGGTGTATGTGGTGGAGCTCCAACCCTTCAAACTTCTTTTCTAACTTTCTCACTGCATTGCAGTATCCTGTCATGGCAGGACTCCTGATATCCCACTCCTTCATCACTTGATTTACCACCAAATCTGAGTCGCTATTAACCATCAGGCGACGGACACCAAGTGAGATGGCCATACGCAACCTATATAAAAGTGCTTCATATTCAGCTTCATTATTGGAGGAATCAAAGTGAATCTAAAGACGTAACTGAGTTTATCGCCTCTTGGGGACACCAGGACCACTCCAGCTCCCGAACCATTCAACATCTTAGATCCATCAACGAACAAGGTCCAATGCTCTAAGTGAACTTGAGTCGGTTGTTGTTGATCAATCCACTCAGCCAAGAAATCTGTAATTGCTTGAGACTTAATTGCCTTTTTTGCTTCAAATTTCATATCCAGAGGAAGAAGTTCTATCGCCCACTTTGCCACTCGACCGGTTGCATCTCGATTGTTCAAAATCTCTGACAATGAAGCATCGCTGGCAACTGAAACCGAGTGGCCTGTGAAGTAATGTGCAACTTTCTTTGTGGTCAGGTAGATTCCATATACAAGCTTCTGGTAATGCGGATACCTTTGCTTGGACGGAGTCAGAACTTCAGAAATGTAATACACTAGGCGATGAACCTAATAGGCTTTGCCTTCTTCCTCCCGCTCGACCGTGAGCAATGTGCTGATAACTTGTCCAGTGGCTGCGATATATAATAACAGAGGCTCTTTGCTGACTGGAGCAGCAAGCACCGGCTGGGTGGAAAGCAGGGCTTTGAGCTCTACAAACGCTTCTTCAGCTTCAGGTGTCCAGTCAAATGTATCAGACTTTTTCATCAATCGGTAAAGAGGTAATGCCTTTTCACCAAGACAAGAAATGAATCGACTTAATGCATCCAAACAACCCGTGAGTTTCTGAACATCATGCACATGCACAGGGGCTACATTCGGAGAATTTCTCCAATCTTTTCTGGGTTCGCGTCGATTCCTCGTTCAAAAACAAGAAAACCGAGCAACTTCCCTCCAAGGACTCTGGATGTGCACTTGGACAGATTAAGCTTGATGTCATATCTTCTTAGGTTGGCAGATGTTTCAGCAAGGTCAGTTAGCAAGTTGAAACTCTTGCATGACTTGACCATGATATCGTCCATGTATGCTTCCACATTCCGACTAATTTGAGTGAGCAGGCACTTCTGAGTCATGTGCATGAACGTGGCGCCAGCATTCTTGAGGCTAAAAGACATGGTAACATAGCAAAAACACCCGAATGGGGTGATGAAAGACGTTTTTATTTCATCGGGTCCATACAGTCAGATCTGATGATACCCGGAACATGCATCCAAAAAGGACAAATGCTCACACCCCACAGTCGAGTCGACAATCTGATCGATGCAGGGGAGAGGAAAATGATCTTTTGGGCAGACCCAATTGATATGCTTGAAGTCGATACACATACAAAGTGAATCATCTTTCTTAGGGACCATGACGACGTTGGCGAGCCACTCGGGGTGGTAAATCTCGCGAATGAACTCAGCTGCCAAGAGCCGAGCCACTTCCTCGCCAATTTTCTTTCTCTTTTCTGCGGCGGACTGTCGAAGATGCTCTTTGACTTGTTTTGCTTTTGGGTCGACACGCAAACGGTGCTCAGCCAGCCCCCTGGGTATACCCGGCATGTCAGATGGTTTCCAGGCAAAGATGTCCCAGTTCTCACGGAGGAACTGGATGAGCATGGCTTCCTATTTGTTGTCGAGTGTTGTTGAGATGTGAGTCGGAGTTGCATTGGGGTCTTCCGGGTGGATATGAACAGGCTTGGTTTCACCGGCCGACTGAAATGTGAATTCTGAAGTAGGTTTCTTGGACCGCAGCAAATCACTCGGATCTGCATTTTTCTGGTATTCCTGCATCTCCACTGCTGCCATCTGCTCATCGTCAATCTTGCAACCCTTCTGAAGACACTCTTCTGCTCTTTGTCTATTTCCTGTTACTGTGATCACACCTCTGGGACCAGGCATCTTCAATTTGAGATACATGTAACATGGTGGAGCCATGAAACGAGCATACATGGTTCTGCCTGGAATGGCATGATAAGCACTGTGAAAATCCACCACCTCAAACGTCAACTTTTCCTTGCGGAATTCTTGGAATCACCAAAAACCACATCTAGAGCGATCTGCCCGAGTGACTTTGCCTTTTTTTCCAGGAAGGACACCGTGGAACTGCATATGACTTTCATTGAGTTTGGACATCGGGATGCCCATCCCTTAGAGGGTCTCAACATACATAATGTTCAATCCACCGCTGCCATCCATAAGGACTTTAGTCAGTCGGGTGCCACCGATGACTCGGTCAACCACCAATGCTTGCCGCCCAAGGGCGGCCACGTGCGCTGGGTGATCTGACTGGTTGAATGTAATGGGAGTCTTTGACCACCTCAAGTACGTCCTAGTTGCTGGAGCAACCATATTGGCTTCCCTGCTAATGACTTTCAATCGACTTTTGCTCTCTACGTCAGCAAAAATCATCAAGGTAGCATTGACCTTAGGGTAACCATCATCTTCCTCCTTTTCTTCCTCCTTATCAGATTCCTCCTTATTGGGCTGGTCCTCTCGGAAGCTCTGGATCAGGAGTCGACACTACCGAGTGGTATGTTTGGGTTGAATCAAGTTACCCTCTTCGTCTTTCTTTGTGTGAATGTAACACGGCAAATCCAGAACGTCCTGGCCTAACTGATCCTTCACCTTTTTGGGTTTCCACTGCGGTTTGAGTTTTCCTTTGAATTTACCTTGTGCATTCAAGGTTGCAGCCTCAGCGGGACTTATAGGCTCAACTTTACGCTTTTGCTTCTGACTGGAATTTCAAGCCCCGGAGTCCAAGACGACTGGTTTTCCCTTGCCACTGCAGAGTCGGTCTTCCTCTTCACCATTAGCGTACCGAGTGGCTATTTCCATCATTCAGGTCAGAGTCATGTCTCCGGAACGACCGAATTTTAGTGTAAGCTCTCTGTACCGGATGCCCTCCTTGAAGGCGCAAATTGCCTGGTGATATGACACATTTTCTACCATATGATGAAGGTAGTCCATCTCTGAATGAAGTCTCTCAGAGTTTCATTCGGCTTCTGAACACAATATTGCTATTTAGTCAGCCCAGTAGGTCGCTTGCAAGTGCCTTCGAATGTTTTGGTGAACACTCGGGCCAAGTCATCCCAGCAGAAAATACTCCTATGGGCCAACTGAGTCAACCAGGCACTGGCTGAACCCTCAAGCATTAGGGGGAGGTGCTTCATGGCTACATCATCTTCCTCCACCAATCTGCACAACCACCCGGTAGTCTTCCACCCAGGTGTTCGGCTTTGACTCTCCGGTGAACTTACTCATGCCCACAGCCAACCTAAAGTTGGGAGGGATCTCAGCCGATCGGATGGACATACTAAAACACTCGGGCCCATAAACAAATGATATGCTTCTAGTCAGATGATCTCTGTCTTTCCCTTATCTGTTTGCCAGGCCTCTGTCGACCAAACCTTGCACAAGGAGTGACCTGCATCGAACCCTGGCTCTCTAGGGTCGACTGGGGCTCTCCGCTCGTCGCCATATGGGCGCCTATCATCATACCAGCGGGGCGCGTACGACCCGCCCCTCGGAGGGGGCGTAGGCACTCGACGGTGGTCATCACGGGAAAACTGATGATCATACTACCCGTGGCCTCGCCCCAGGTACTGATCCTGGCGGGGACCACGATCTTCACGCCACCAGGGCGACCTCAGACTATGTGTCAACTGAACTATGTCTGCAACCACTGACCTACTATGAATTTTGTTACGCGACTGGGAGACAGCAGAGTTCTATTCCCCAGCGGCTCTAAGCAATGCTCGGATCTGTTGCAAACCTCTACCAGCTTCTGAATGTGACGGCTGAATTAACTCTGCTATGTGTGCTGCTGCTGCAACATTTTGCATCGGAGTACGGTATACCTGAGTTTCAGTCAGAAACAACTGTCGCGCACGTCGGCTGGATTCGGGGATCCACTGACGAGCGCATTCGTTGAGTGCCTTCTGCAGATTCTCCAAACGCATATGCTCAGCCAAGGTGGCCAAGCGCACAGCCTCCAAGGCCCGAGCTTCGAAGGTCTCCCTAATGATGGGGGTCTGGAGCGCTTGGACGTTGCAACGATGCAGCTCTTCCCTTACTCTGCGGTGAGGGCCTTAGGGATGTACTCATCATGATCTTCTGACGGGCCGGCGCCGCCACCACTACAGCAAAATCTGGACGGGCTGTGCTGGGAGTCGACCATGAGGACCTCTGCCACCGGATCATTACTTTCGCACTTGGAAAGTGAAATCTGAATGACTAGTTGGCAGATCAAATATATCGTAAAGGGAATCGTCGATCTCGATTGCCGTGACTTGAAGGGTGGTCGATTGGCGAGCCACTGCGTGCTTCACCCAATGTTGGAATTGCAAACGGCCGGACCGCTTGCGATGGTGGGCGGACACAACGGGAGCCTACCTATACTGGGTCGACGGCTGACGAAGGAGGATGCCGCGGGTACTTGCATGGAAGTGTGTTGCCCCGTGGGCGGGGAGAGCCTCGACATCAAGGGGAGCTTCTTGGAGCTAGACGGATTCGTCAGCGATGAAGACGAGCGTGCCGAGACGGATCTCGCGGCCTAGAGCCAAAGCACTGCCGGAAACCATGTTGATGGAGAACGAAATTTGCAACCTCATCGGAAGTCGCTCAGATGCCGGCCCCATGGTGGGGGCCAACTATCGTGGGAGTAAGTCTGACAGTAAGAATAGGGGGTACATATGAGGAGGCAAGGTCCTAGCTACGGTAAGGTTGTACACGCAAGTTTACGAGTTCGTGCCCCTCTCGGAGGAGGTAACAGACCTACGTCTTGGTGCCCAGAGGCTTGTCGACTGGATTATGCATGGAGTTGCCAGGGGTGCGAAACCTTGTGCCTGAGGAGGGGCGGCTTATATATAGTGCGCCAGGACCCTCGCAGCCCTCAGTTACACAGGGTTCAATGTGAGTTAAGACAGAGGCGTTACTGGTAATGCCAGCTATTAATGATCTTTATGACTACAGAGTGAACGCCTGACTGTTGCCATCCTGAGGTGGCTTTCGATCTTTTGTACTCCGAGTGGTTCTTTGTATGGTCGACTTACTCTATGGTGGTCAACTGGAATTAAGGTATCCGAGTGGAATCTTCCATCGAGTGGATTGTACTTCAAGGTGATTTCAGTCGGTACCCTTTGTTGGACTTTGGCTGTCTTTGACTTTAGGGAAGTGTCCTTGGGTGGGGTGTCTAGGTCAGGCCTAAGACCCTACCCTAGGTACATGTCATTGCCAGTGCGCGCCCATAACCTTCCCTAGTTGGAGGCACCGGCAAGAGGCATGACAATAGACCCAGTAAGGAGCCCCCATAAAGCAGGTGTGGCTGCACTGGTCAATTCAATTTCGATGGCACTATGACTCAACCAATAGGTGTTCAAGTTCGATTAATGTCTGGTTTAACTTGAATGTAATGAGCTGAGTCATAATATCATGAAAAATCAATGTGTATGAGCATGATATCAACATGATCATGGATGAACGACATCTCTATTTAACATATCAACAACAACAAATCATTTACCCTACTGGATGCACCTGAGCATGGCATAGCAATGACCACGAATAACACAATAACAACACTACATAAGAACATAGCATGACCACTAGCATCAGAATATTTACCATAAAAGAAGATAATAATAATACTAACAAGTAAGTATTAAACAACCGAAGCAAAACGACCATATCATAAGGATAAGCATGGATTCATGAGCATATATAAAGCATTCACAAAATTCTAACCGGCACACAACTGAAAATCCATCATGCAAATGGGTGTCGTGGGTTGCCTGGGAATGAAGAGGTCAACCGAAAGAAGTGCAGAAGGATCGTGGAAAGATTCGCCGGAAACAGTTCTCTCCCAAAGGGGGCTGTTTACGGGCAAGGGCAAAGTGGTCATTTTCACTGTGTGAAAACATTATGAAAATGATACCAACATGATGGGCTCGATGAGACAAAGAAATGGGCTTTGGAATCACCTCATTTTGGAGTTGGGGTTGAAAAGATATAAGCGTTTGACTGCCAAGGGCCTATCTGCAAATAAAATATTCACAATGAGATCCCTGGTAGCTCGGCGGGTCGCACACTACAGCAGAATACGCTTTCCCCGTGGGAACACGTAAAGCGCAGAATGCTCTTCCACTTATCCAGCGTGGCAGTGGGGGCCCGGGCGCCTAGGTCACTGACGTGTGGGCCCCACCTCTAACTCTCTCTCCTCCCTCTCCTCATTCTTCTTCCCCGATGCGGGCGCGGAGCAGAGAGAGGGGTCACCGGCACTGGCGTGATTCCGGCCGACTCCGGCCACCATTCGAGGTGCTGCAGCCACTTGAGAGTTTAGGAGGCTGCCGCGCATCCGCTCCTGGGACGCACGAACGCCGAGGATGCCTGGAGCGATGGCGGGTGGAAGGGCTATGGACGAGGCCGTCGGCCGTGGTGGTGGACGGTGATGCAGTCGCTCTGGAGGGAAAATGAGGAGGTGCGAGGATCAGTGGGTCGAGGGGGTGACTTTGGTGGTGGTGGAAGAAAGAATGGAAGCGCGGCTCCCAGAATCGGGAAGAACGGAGGCGGCGGCCATGGCGATAGTGAGAGGTGAGGACGGGATCTCCAGCTTGGGGAAGAGGCTAGGCGGGACTAGAGGAGGGTAGAGGAGCTGTTGGTGAGGTTGAGGGAGCTCGAGGTAGGCTTATATAACCGGGGCGACGCGGGTGAGCGAGCACGGCCGCGGGACACATCGCCGGAGCCGCGGACGCGTGGGCACACGAGATTGCTCGACGATAGGCGACAAGAGGGTACAGTGGGGAGCTCACGGGGTAGAGGAGGCCAAGGGGCACGGGGAGGAAGACGCCAGAGGAGGAAGACGACAGCCGGCTACAGCTCGTCCGTGGGCGCGTGGTGACGAGCGCCAGCGAGCGAGCTGCCAGAGGGGGGAGGGGTCCAGGGAGAAGAGGACGACGAGGCAGAGATGCTACACACGCCCATGCATGCTGAGACGCGGAGCAGGGGAGGGCCCCAAGCAAAACGACGCTCTAGGCGTGTATACTGCATGCCAAAACGGTGGTCACCGCGCAGACTGGCATGAAGAGGACCCGAGAGGCAGGCAAATGTTGTCTACGGTGGAGTCCCTCCAAGGTAGGTTACAACATAGGTGATAACTCGATTAAAGACGCTATGGTTAGATGGGAGGTGACCTCTGAAGTTTTCCATTGCAAAATATTGCATGAAATTGTGATCAACAGGGATGTCATAATGGACAGAGCTGATGTCTGGGAGTTTTAGGGTGAGAAGGACTACAGTCCAGTTAATTATGAGATCATTTGGACAAGTGTTTAGCATAGTTGCTTTGCAAATGCCAAATCTGGTCCAGAATCAAGATCATGAAGGGGCACTCACATAGTGTATCCACTTGAGCTGAAATTTGGCAAGGCTATATTATTTGGACATATAATGATGCTGTAAAAAAATTATACTGAATGGACTTGCCAAAATGGTACTTCCTTCACAGATATCCTCTTTGCCCAGAAACTTGAGAAAATTCTAGAGAGATATTGGCTTGATGAATTTATCCCAAATTTGGTGGAGAGAGGTCTGATGTCCATGAGAATGCTCTGGTAAAATTTTGGAAATAATTAAGCAATAGAAAATATACTTGCTTCACATCCTGAATAATATTGACAAAATTAAAGATTTGGTGTTGTGCTCACATAGATGATTGGATGGAGCTGAAAATTGGAGGAGTGTGATTATATGACCACATGAAGTAGTTTGAAAATTTTCAACTCATTTTGATAACGCTAGCTAGTACTTCCTTCACAATGGCTTCTGTCTGACAGAAACTTTGAAATATTGCTGAGGAAGATTAGCTAGGACAATGAAGCTGAATTTTTGCATGGAGAAATGATTTGGATGATATAAAATGGCCAAAACATTTGGGAGCAATCAAGAAAGGATAGGTGGCACTTCCTTCACAACAAGCCACACTGGACAGAATTGAAGAATGAATATTGGGGAATTATTTTTGTACTAGGACTGGAGGGTTTGTGCATATTTGAGCAACATATGACCCAAAGAAATTATGAGAATTATTTGGGAATTTTGTGGAAGACAGAAATATAGGTTGCTTCACAACCTAGGGCAAATAGGCTTATTCCTTTAATAGAAAAAGGAACATTCCAAATAAAAATAGGGCCATTTGCATTTCTGCCCCTAACTCGAACCACCTACTCAAATTGGCCCCTAATTTCAAAGCATTCTCAAATTTGCCCATCTGCCATTAAGTCACTACTCAGAAATGCCCTTCCGTCCAGTCAAAGGCCTTTGACTGTCAGAGGCCCATGTGTACTGTAGCAGATGGAAAGTGCTACAGTATTGGATGGAAAGTGCTACAGTACTGTACGAAAGGGCATTTCTGAGTAGTGACTTAATGGCGGAGGGGCAAATTTGAGCATGCTTCCAAATTAGGGGCAAATATGAGTAGTGGGTTCGAGTTAGGGGCACAGATGTAAATGTCCCATAAAAATAATATTGGGGTTGGGCTAAGATTAAAATGACAAGGTCTTGAGATGGTTTTGCGGATGAGAAGACACTTGGGAGAGGAATCAAAGGTGATCTCCTTAGGTTTCAAGACCATAAGCCATAGAAAATCAAATAAAAACCAAAATCCAAATAAATCAAAAGAAAAGGAAATGGGCAAAATCTAGAGTGTTACAAACCTTCCCCCCTTAAAGAAATCTCGTCCTCGTGATTTGGTTGCTTAGGGAACAAATATGAATATACCTGACTTAAGGAAACCATTTCCAACTCGGCTATCCTTTTCCTTATATGATTGTTCCTACTGAAATTTATATGACTTGACTGCCTGTCTCTGGGGTGGTTTGCTTCACCGTATGTGATATTCTCACAGATCTTTCCTCATATGTTCATGCTTTTGCTGGCTCCAATTTCTTTCATAGCTGCTGACTTAACTGGGGTCCGATGGATTATCGTCACTGAGATATATGCCCTTTTCACAAGTCCGTGAGTGGTTTCCAATGGATGTATCATCCAGTACTAACAACATTCCATGGAGTCATGAACCAATTTTCTCGGTGGGCACGGATTCTTTTCATCCTCGCATCGGGTTGCTTACTTAGAGGCATGTCCTCCATGTTCAACACAGTGGCGTGAATCATAACTGTTCTTCTGGCAAAATCTGACTTCTCGCAGGAGTTTCTAAATCATCTTGACTAGATCCACTATCTTGAGTATCCAATCCGTACCAAATATTTGATTGCCGTCTATCGTGACCAGCATAAAGGGGTACGATCTTGTAATGATAGTATCCACAGACTTGACTGGCGGTGGAGGGCTTGGCCATATATCTTAATTCCTCGTGTGACCACAAGTACTGTCAGGGGAAATATTTTGACACGCATACTTTTATCCTCATCTCTTGACATGGTAACATCGTTGAAATGGCAAGTTCATCTCCTCTTAGGTTTTAACTGTAGGGAAATGATCATCCAAAACCTTGCAAGAAATCGGCAAATAAATCAGTAGCCACCAGAACGGTCTTTACAACTCAGATCTGGGACATTACTGAAATAACTCAACCACGGCTCAAGATGGCCGAAAAGCGGCTCAGAGCATGAGACTGTGTTGATAAGAAGAAAGTGGCAGTTCCCTAAGATGGCCAAAAAGCAACTTAGAGCATAGGGCCACTGTCACAAAAAGAAACTCAATAGTTGTACGAGATGGCTGAAAAACAACTCAGAACTCGTGATAGTTGTTAAATACAGAGAAATAAAGTTGGCATCCACCCCGGATAGCCAAAAACAGCTCAGATCACAGGCGTGGTGCCGTCACTGGAGAAAAGTAGACAAGGGCTTCTTAGGATCATAAACCGGCTTCACAAGTACTTGTACAGAGCTCACTATTGTCATCAATCTACATAGTCCTTTGTCACATTGAGGTGTATAACTGGCCTTCTTCTTTTAGTGATACTCATGTGGTTGTCAGATTCCATTTACATCATTGTTCGAGTGACTTGCAAGACCTTGGTCTTATGCTCATAACGAAAGGATGTGTAGCTGAGCATTTGGTTCCCGAGAGAGACACTTGTGTCCAGATTGGCTCGTGTTCCTGACCAAACTGTTGTGGATCTGATTTTTGAGATGCGCTGCCATATGATGTCAACTCACTATGTAATACCTTGTACTATTGTCGTACTGAGGGAGATCGAACAGCTTGTGCTGGAAACCATCGAAAGTATCGTGCTAAGGAAGACTGGGCACCGTAGTTCAGAAGCTTCCCCCCTTAAAGACTTGCTGGGGAAGACTCGGTACCTTGTGCCAGAAGCTTTTGTGGTGGCGTATCGAAGAAGGCATAGTATCTTACCCAGGGAGCCATCCACCTATCGTGCTCGAGAAGATAGAGGAATCTTGCATTGGAAGCTTTTCGGGTAGCTTGCGAGGGAAGACTATGTTGCTTACACCAGAAGCTTTTTACTGTGGTATGCTGACTGAATGCCA
>NC_057807.1:664812645-664856748 GCF_018294505.1 Triticum aestivum | reverse complement strand
TATCGATTATTCATATGAAAAAGGTTGTTCGACTATCCTTCTTGCGGAAGACTGGATTCATAGTACATTCTGACTTGCTTCCGGGGTATAGCACATTTCAAATCTTACTCATAACAGAATCAACCTTGTATATAAACCATACCTTTGACTGATAATATAATGTTGTTCTTGCACCCAAAGCTGTCTTCCGGCTGACTCCGTCATTACTGCTATGAAAATTGCACACTAATGTATACTTGATTATCAGTACTATTGTGAGGAGGGCACACTAATGCAAACTTGATTATCAGCATCAAGATCAGATATTCCCATTTCACTGCAGTCAGCTGAGAATTCCATTATGTTTAGCTGAGTTTCCAAATACTTGAATTCCTTGTTGATTCTTCGGGTCCGGTGTCAGTTGATGAGCAACTTTAATAAGGGGAAAATAATGCAACACCAAGGGCCCAAAGAAAGAAGGCAAAAGGAACGACAAAAACAACAACACATAAGGCATTCAAATAATATTATACTCAAGCAACACCACATATTACTGCTACTCACAACAACAATATGCATGCATATCTAAGCATAGAAATCTAGTGGAAACTCCGGTAATGCGATCTATTATGATGTGGTGGTGTGCATGAAAGTGAATTCTCATGTGGAAGGAGTTGGTGTAAACAAGGCTACACCAAGCGTTGGCTTAACACCGGTCGCGTCTGGGAGGACAAGGAGGTTACGATCACACCATCATAAAGCATACGGAAGGGAACCGTACACGTCCAAAGAATGGGGTGATAGGGTAGGGTAGAGGTTAAGAACAAGGCGTGCTGATATTGCCCTTTTCTGATAGCAGAGATCAGTAAAGGTTGCCAACATGGCGAGATGAATGGCATGATACGGGATAGAAACATGGATATCACTGAAAAGGTAGGGGTGACTGGTAGAAGGATAAGGATGCGATACCCGCAAATGGTGTCTGGAACACTTGGTACCTCGACATCACTCCGCTAGGACAGAGATGACATCGAACACCGAAGAGCAGGTATGCAAAGAAGGAGGGTGCATGTAGTGGATCAAAACCGATGCCACCTACACTTCACAAGATCAATCGTTAGCGACAAAATAATGAGTCTATATGCATGCTATGCAACAAACACATGTAACAATCAAATGCAGCACACTAACAAGACTCTATACTACCGTTTTCTAACGTTCACGCGAACTAGGGTGTCCTACAACCAAACCTGCTCTGATACCAACCGTTGTGGCACCTCGGCTCAGAGGAAACTGGAACGCCCCGTATTCCAGCCCAAAGACAAGTCCTCCGGAATACGACACTGCTGGCATAGAACAAATCAGCTCTTTATTACAAATACTCGGGGATACAATGGTTCCGATATAACCAGGAATAACATTGGCACGGAGACACTATGCCTGCCAAGGTTGCTCTATGCTAGCAGCTGAACAACTCATAGCAGCGGAATAACTTCTAGGAGCGGAACAACAACGTTAGTGATGGACTCCACTCTGCAGGGACGCTTGTTGGAATGCTTATCCTAGCTCGCCAACAAAGGATCGACAGAAAACATGCAAGCAGACAAAGCATGACCTACAAACTGGCATGGCACGCCAGTTCAGTACATTGAATGTACTTGCAAGCTCACAACAACCATAAGCAATCAAGACAAACAACAGCATGACATTTACAGGTTAAACAAGCATGAGCATGATACAACTAGAACAGCATGGCATGTACAAGATGAACAGGATACCGCTAGAACATTATCAACATGGCATGAACACATTACTCGAGACATGAACAATAATGGTACTAGCATGCAACATGCTACAAATATCACTTACTCTATTCGGGATTACCGTATAACCACCAAATATATGCCACTCTTACTTACCATCGTGGTCACGAGATCACTTCAATCATTATCAAGAATACCATCGGGATCTTCACAAGATCACCTTATCAATATTAAGAATACCATCATGATCCTCATAGGATCACCTCATCAACATCAAGAATACCATCTTGATCCTCCCATGACCACAAAAAGATCGACCAACTTCTTTTCTCATCAAACTGTGGTTGTTATTAATCAGGTTATTATTACTATTGACTCATAGTGTGACCTACTACGAACTGGGCCCATATCCATGGGCGCGGCTATCGATAGATTTAAACACACTCTGCAGAGGTTAGTACAGTGTACCCACACAACGGAACCAATGGCCGTGTGCTCGCATTCGGGTAGACCAACGGCGTTCCGACAAAACCGATCTACTGCCATGACACTCTCCCGGCCACTCCGACAAACTCCCCTTTGGGCTAAGTCATCGGTGGCCCCGATGTCACCTTGTGACATCCAACGACCACCGTCATTGCAAAACAAAACTGTCCCAAACAGGGAGAAGAGCGCTCAAACCAACACAGACACACAAGGCTTCTGTCCACCTACCTAATTAGGGTAGCGCGCACCCATAACCTTCCCTAGTTGGAAGCACCAGCGAGAGGCACGACAATAGACCTAGTTAGGAGCCCCCATAAAGCAAGTGTGGCTGCAATGGTCAGTTCAATTTTGATGGCACTATGACTCATCCAACAGGTGTTCAAGTTCGATTAATGTTCGGTTTAACTTGAATGTAATGAGCTGAGTCATAATATCATGAAAAATCAATGCGTATGAGCATTATATCAACATGAGCATGGATGAACAACATCAGTATTTAACATATCAGCAACAACAAATCATTTACCCTACTGGATGGACCTAAGCATGGCATAGCAATGATCACACATAACACAATAACAACACTACATAAGAACATAGCATGACCACTAGCATCAGAAATATTTACCATAAAATAACATGATAATAATACTAACAAGTAACTATTAAACAACCAAAGCAAAATGACCATATCATAAGGATAAGCATGGATTCACGAGCATATATAAAGCATTCACAAAATTCTAACCGGTACACAATATTTAAATATTCAAGTTGAAAAACATGGCTACTACAAATCCATCATGAAAATGGTTGTCGTGGCTTGCCTGGAAATGAAGAGGTCAACCGAAAGAAGTGTAGAAGGATCGCTGAAAGATTCGCCAAAAATAGTTCTCTCCCAAAGGGGGCTGTTTACGAGCAAGGGTGAAGTGGTCATTTCATTGTGTGAAAACATTACGAAAATGATACCAACATGACAGGCTCGACGAGATGAAGAAATGGGCTTTCGAATCACCTCATTTGGAGTTGGGGTTGAAAAGATATAGAAGTTTGACTGCCAGGGGCCTATCTGCAAATAAAATATTCACAACAGAGTCCCTGGCAGCTCGGCGGGTTGAGCACTGCAGCAGAATACGCTTTCCCACGGGGAAAGCATAAAGCGCAGAATGCGCTTCCACTTATCCAGCATGGCAGTGGGAGGCCGGGCACCTAGGTCACTGACATGTGGGCCCCACCTCTAGCTCTCTCTCCTCCCTCTCCTCCTTCTTCCCCGACACAGGCGCAGAGCATAGAGAGGGGTCGCTAGCGCCGGCGTGATTCCGGCTAACTCCGGCCACCATTCGAGGTGTTGCAGCCACCAGAGAGTTCAGGAGGCTGCCGCACATCCGCTCCGGGGACGCACGAATGCCGGAGATGACCGAAGCGATGGCGGGTGGAAGGGCTGCGGACAAGGCCATCAGCCGTGGTGGTGGACGGTGATGCAGTCGCTCCGGAGGGAAAATGTGGAGGTGGGGAGGACCAGTGGGTCGAAGGGGTGACTTTGGTGGTGGTGGAAGAAAGAATGGAAGCGCAGCTCGCCGGGATCGGGAAGAACAGAGGTGGCGGTCATGGTGACAGTGAGAGGTGAGGAGGGGATCTCCGGCTCGGGGAAGAGGCTAGGCAGGACCAAAGAAGGGTAGTGGAGCTGCTAGTGAGGTCGAGGGAGCTCGGGTGGGCTTATATAGCCGGGGCGACGCGGATGGGCGAGCATGGCCGGGGGACGCGTCGTCGGAGCCATGGACACGTGGGCACGCGAGCTTGCTCGATGGTAGGTGACGAGAGGGTACAGGGGGGCTCACGGGGCAGAGGAGGCCAAGGGGCACGGGGAGGAAGGTGCCAGAGGAGGAAGACGATGGCCGGCTACAACTCGTTCATGGGCGCGCGGCGACGAGGGCCAGTGAGCGAGCTGTCGGAGGGGGAAAGGGGTCCAGGGAGAAGAGGACGACGAGGCGAAGCTGCTAGACATGCCTGTGCACGCTGAGATGCCGAGCAGGGAAGGGCCCGAAGCAAAATGATGCTCTGGGCGCGTCTACTGCACGCCAAAACGGTGGTCACCGCGTAGACTGACATGAAGAGGACTCGATAGGCAGGCAAACGTTGTCTCTGGTGGAATCCCTCCAAGGTAGGTTACAACACAGGTCATAGCTCGATTAAAGATGATGTGTTTAGATGGGAAGTGACCTCTGAAGTTTGTTGTTGTAAAATGTTGCATGAAACTGTGATCAACAGGGAAGTGATAATGGAGAGAGCTCATGTCTGGGAGTTTTAGGGTGAGAAGGACTATAGTCCTGTTAATTATGATATCATTTGGACAAAGTGTTTAGCATAGTTGCTTTGCAACTGCCAAATCTGGTCTGGAATCAAGATCATGAAGGGGCACTCACATAGTGTATCCACCTGAGCTGAAATTTTGCAAGGCTAGATGATTTGGACATACAATGATGATGTAAAAATTTCATACCAAATGGACTTGCCAAAATGGTACTTCCTTCACAGCTATCCTCTCTGCGCAGAAACTTGAGAAAATTCTAGAGAAATATTGGCTTGATGAATTTATCCCAAATTTGGTGGAGAGAGGTCTTATGTCCATGAGAATGCTCTGGTAAATTTTCAGAAATAATGAAGCAATATTAAATATACTTGCTTCACATCTTGAATAATATTGTCAGAACTAAAGATTTGGTGTTCTGCTCACATAGATGATTGGATGGAGCTGAAAATTGGAGGAGTGTGATTATATGAGCACATGAAGGAGTGTGCAAAATTTCAACTCATTATGATAACCCTAGCTAGTACTTCCTTCACAATGCCGTCTGTTTGACAAAAACTCTGAAAACTTGCTGAGGAAGATTAGCTAGGCCAATGAATCTGAATTTTTTCATGGAGCAACGATTTGGATGATATGACATGTCCAAAAAGTTTGGGAGCAATCAAGAAAGGATGGGTGGCACTTCCTTCACAACAAGCCACACTAGACAGAAATGATGAATGAATATTTGGGAATTATTTTTGGGCTAGGACAGGAGGGTTTGGGCATATTTGAGCAATATATGACCCAAATAAATTATAAGAATTATTTGGGAATTTTGTGGAAGACAGAAATATAGGTTGCTTCACAACCTAGGGCAAATAGGGTTATTCCTTTAATAGAAAAAATAATATTCCCAATAAAAATAATATTGGGATTGGGCTAAGATGAAAATGACAAGGTCTTGAGATGGTTTTGAGGATGACAAGCCACTTGGGAGAGGAATCAAAGGTGATCTCCTCAGGTTTCAAGACCACTAAGCCACAGAAAATCAAATAAAAACCAAAATCCAAATAAATCAAAAGAAAAAGAAATGGGAAAAATCCAGGGTGTTATAGTTACCGACTCCGAGTTTCAACGGAAGAAGATGAGTCGATGTAGATCGTACTTGGAGTCCCTCGAACCGTAGATGAATAATCATGCGAACCGCCCACGAACAGTCCCTCAAACGAAACACCAAAAGCACGGCATCTCTATGAGTTGCAAGCGTAGGTCTTCACGATCCGTCAGCGCTTCGCCGTCTAGAGCTAATCATCGTCGAAGAATTAGAGGGTTGAGATTAGAACCACACAAGCTTCTAATTATGAGGATTACAGGATCTAGGTCAACCTCTAATTGATCAACTAGGACCACTAGAATGAATATTTGTAAGTATTAGCAGTTGAGTTGTCAATTCAACCACAACTGGAGATTAAATATCTGCAGCAAAGTGATCAGTAGCACAGTAGTATGATAGTTTTGATAGAAGTGGTGATGGTAACGATAGTAACGGTAACAATAGCAGTTGTAACAGTAGCAATAGCAATAACTTAGCAAGAATAATATGTGGAAAGCTCGTCGGCATTAGATCGGTGATAACATTGGATAATATTCATCAAATAACTGAAGGAAATATGCCCTAGAGGCAATAATAAAGTTGTTATTTTATATTTCCTTATTCATGATAAAGGTTTATTATTCATGCTAGAATTGTATTGATCGGAAACCTTAATACATGTGTGAATACATAAACAAACAACGTGTAACTAGTGAGCCTCTACTATACTAGCTCGCTGGTCAAAGATGGTTAAGGTTTCCTAACCATGGACATGAGTTGTCATTTGATAACGGGATCACATCACTAGGAGAATGATGTGATGGACAAGACCCACCTGTTAGCTTAGTATAATGATCGTTAAGATTTATTGTTATTGCTTTCTTCATGCCAAGTACACATTCCTTCGACTATGAGATTATGCAACTCCCGGATACTGGAGGAATGCCTTGTGTGCTATCAAACATCACAACGTAACTGGGTGATCATAAAGATGCTCTACAGGTATCTCCGAAGGTGTTTGTTGAGTTGACATAGATCAAGATTAGGATTTGTCACTCCGAGTATCAAAGAGGTATCTCTGGGCCCTCTCGGTAATACACATCATAAGCTTGCAAGCAAACGACTAAGGAGTTAGTCACGAGGTGATGTATTACGAAACAAGTAAAGAGACTTGCCGGTAGTCCTGGCCATCTCCGGCCCAGCCCTGTCGGCCCACCCAGGCCCAGCCCTAAAATCCAGGGCCTAGGCCCGATGGGCTTGCCCGTGGGTCGGGCTTGGGCCTGAGTTTTGAGCCCACTAACAAGGCCTGGACGGGCTTGGGCTTGGCATATTAGCATTTTAAGAAAGAGGCCCGACCCACGGCCCTAAACCCTAAGGGTTTTTTAGGGCTTTTTACCAGACGGGTCGGGCTTGGGCTTGAAAAGTAGGCCCAATGGTAGGGCCTGGGAGGGCCTGGGCCTCAGTTTTTTGCCGTGGGCTTTTTAAGGCCCGACCCAAGCCCGGCCCGGCCCATGGCCAAGTATACTTGCCGGTAATGAGATTGAACTAGGTATGAATATACCGACGATCGAATCTCGAGCAAGTAACATACCGATGGACAAAGGGAATTACTTATGTTGTCATAATGATTCGACCGATAAAGATATTCGTAGAACATGTAGGAGCCAATATGGGCATCCAGGTTCCGTTATTTTTTATTGAACAGAGAGGTGTCTCGGTCATGTCTACATAGTTCTCGAACCCGCAGGGTCCGCACGCTTAACGTTCGATGACGACATAGTATTATATGAGTTATGTGATTTCGTGACCGAATGTTGTTCGGAGTCTCGTATGAGATCACGGACATGACGAAGAGTCTCGAAATGGTCGAGAGGTCAAGATTGATTTATAGGACGATGGTATTCGGACACTGGAAGTGTTCTGGAGGGTACCGGGTACATATCGGGTCACCGGAAGGGGTTCCGGGCACCCCCCGCAAAAGATATGGGCCTTGTGGGCCAAGAGGGGAAACGCACCAACCACAAGGGGCTGGTGCGCCCCTCATATGGGCCGAACCAGGAGAGGAAGGAAAGAGGGGAAGGGAAAGGAAAGGGGGAATTTGGTCTCCCCCTTCCTTCCCTCCTCCCTCCTCTTTCCTTCCCCCTCCGGCAAATATGGCAGGGAGCGCGGCCCAGGGGAGACCCCAAGTAGGATTCGACCTACGTGGGCGCCTCCTGGCAGCCTCCCCTCTCCCTCCCACCTATATATATGTGGGGGGTGCCCTAGCACACACCAGATCAATTGTTAGCCGTGTGCGGTGCCCCCCTCCACCGTTTACACCCTCGGTCATATTTTCATAGTGCTTACACGAAGTCCTGTGAGGATCACTTCACCATCACCGTCACCATGCCGTCATGCTGACAGAACTCATCTACTACCTCGACGACTTGCTAGATCAAGAAGGCGAGGGGCGTCACCGAGCTGGACGTGTGCAGAACGTGGAGGTGTCGTACGTTCGGTACTTGATCGGTTGACGTGAGAAAAAGTTCGATTACATGAACCGCATTGTGAAACGCTTCCTCTTACGGTCTACGAGGGTACGTAGACACACTCTCCCCCTCGTTGCTATGCATATCCGTGGATAGATCATTGCGTGTGCATAGAATTTTTTTTTGTTTTCCATGTAACGATTCCCAACAATGATAGTCATAACCTAGGGCGACACAGAACTAGCTCGAGCTCATAAATATAATGTAGGCATGTATTCCGTAAATAGTCATACGTGCTTATGGAAAAGAACTTGCATGACATCTTTTGTCCTACCATCTCGTGGCAGCGAGGTCTATAACGAAACTAAGGAATATTAAGGCATCTTTTTAATAGAGAACAGGAACAAAGCATTAACACATAGTGAATACATGAACTCCTCAAACTACGGTAATCACCAGAAAGAATTACAATTATTATCACCTTGGGGTACGTGGATCATAACACGTAGCAGGTGCATATAACTTGCAAGATCGGATCACGAACATAGATATAATGGTGAAAATATAAACGGTTCAGATCTGAAATCATGGCACTCGGACCCTAGTGACAAGCATTAAGCATAGCAACGTTATAGCAACATCAATCTCAGAATATAGTGGATACTAAGGATCAAGCCCTAACAAAACTAACTTGATTACATGATGAATCTCATCCAACCCACCATAGTCCAGCAAGCCTACTAAGGAATTACTCACTCCCGGCGGCGAGCATCATGAAATTGGTGATGAAGGATGGTTGATGATGACGAAGATCGAAGATCCCCTCTCCGGAGCCCCGAACGGGCTCCAGATCTGGCCTCCCGATGAAGAACAGGAGGTGACGGTGGCTCCATATCGTAAAATGCGATGAAACTTCCTCTCCTATTTTTTCTGAAAAAATAGGATTTTATAGCGTCGGAATTAGGGTCAGCGAAGCCTCGTGGGCCCCACTACCCACTAGGGCACGCTAAAGGGGGTGGCGCTCCCTGGTGCCTTGTGGGCAGCTGCCCCCCGCCCCCCCTCCAGTGGGTCTTGGTTCCAGTATTTTTTATTTATTTCAAAATAATTCTCCAAAAAGTTTTGTCCAATTCTGAGAACTTTTATTTCTGCACAAACAACAACACCATGATAGTTCTTCTGAAAATAGTGTTAGTCCGGGTTAGTTTCATTCAAATCATGTAAATTAGAGTCCAAGCAAGCTCAAGTGCTCCCTCATGAACAGTAAAAATCTGTACCTACTAATGAAGGGACTAGTGCTTCTGCCCATTCTTCATCAAATTACTCTCGAAATTGGCAAGAATTAGAGCATCTCTAGCAAATCCTGTAAAACGGGCCATCTAGAATAATAAGCGTCGATTTAGCATACGCGGGCGGTTTTCCTGCCCCGAACAAATCCCACAAGATCGCTCGTCCTGTAATTTTTTTTCGAGATCCTGCATAGTCCGGGCCGTTTCCACCATATCTACAGGAGCCGACCCTTTTTTGCCGTTTCATGGCACTCACTAGGGTGCACATAGAGAGGACCTTTAGCCATGTATCTTTCTTTGGGACTATGTGTCCGGCCTGGAATCTTGCACAGGAGGTGGAATTTCAGGTTGTTGAGGATAGTTTGTGATAATTTGTTCTCTGTTCAGGTACAACGCCTTGTTGATTTGGAGCTTATAATGAACGACATATCATGGATTGTTCATGATGAAATTAATGTAATTCGACTTAGCCAAACAAAAGAGAAAGAAGGAAGAGGCAAACAAGTAGAGGGCTCTAAAACTGGATGACCGGATGCTGACCCCCTAGTTTGGGTTCCCCCTGAGATGCCCTAACTATGTAAGCGGCATGGCTCCCCCCGAGATGTTCTAACTATATAACCGGCATGGCTAAGCTAATCTCAACAATCAAATAAGAGCAGAGAATAGCTATTTATATGGACATGGAGTTTCTACATGCAAGCTCAAGTGCTCCCTCGTGAACAGTACAAAAGTAATAAAAAGCTAAAAACATGGGTAATAAACATTAACGAATTGTATACATACATATGAAATTTCATGAATATTTTTTTCTTTCTAAATGCTCTGGAAGAAAACCAAAATTGATGATGAAAACACTATCTTTAAAGCATATATTGGCGCATTGATTTTATTTTATTCTCCACAAAACATTAATAATAATATTATTTTCTTGACGGAAAATTGCACCAATGTAGACAAATCACTAATGTTTATTGCCAAAAAAACAGATATTGTCATGTCTATCTTTTGTGATTTCACTGTTTATCATGGGTGCATTTGAGCTCCCAAGCGAGAAACACTTTCATATCTAAAATTCTACACTATTTGTTTTGAGGAATCCCAAGGCTTTTTTTATTACACAAAGTTCACAATGTTTGGGATACAAATATGTTCATGGGGTTGGCCTAGCCATATGTGACGCCCCTGACCTAATGAGTGAGAAAACTTAGCAAGTGAATGGGCTTCACTATTCAATGCCTGACCTTCAAAAAGAACATTACAATTAAAATTTGAAGCTCGCAATTTGATTTTAGCAATAATTTGAGCATGCAACCCGCGGCTTCCTGTGTGGATGTCCCTTGCAACTTGCTTTGAATCCGTGGTGATCACAACGTCATGGAGAAGAAGATCCTCAGCCAAAGATAGTGATTTCCTGCAAGCAATTGTTTCGAGAGTAACCACATCTCGAACACCATGGCTCACCAAATGCAGACGAGCCTAAATAAGGGAGATATCAATCAAAAACCAACATTCAAAGAAAACTTCGTGGAAACCATGGTTGAAAGTTTCAAAGTATTCCGAAAAGAAACTTGAGATGTTAAGAGGATGATGTTCTATTGTCATGTGAAATTTCAAGTTAAAAATACTATGGGACGCGAGCTATAAAAAGACGAATTTAGCAACGAATAGTGACATTACTGTTCAACACTATTCAATGTTGATTTTGTCTTTTTCATAATTCAGCGATGACTAGTGACATTACTGTTCGGCACTATTCAATGCTGAATTTCTCTTTTTCATAGTTCATATCTCGTAATGAATTGGAACTTGAATTTATGCAAGGCAATAGAACATCATTCTCTTAACATCCTGTATTTTCTTCTTTTTTTGAAACTTCAAAACATCTTTTTCGCGTGATTTTCACTGTTTATCATGGGTGCATTTGAGCTCGCAAGCGAGAAACACTTTCATATCTAAAATTCTACACTATTTGTTTTGAGGAATCCCAAGGCTTTTTTTATTACACAAAGTTCACAATGTTTGGGATACAAATATGTTCATGGGGTTGGCCTAGCCATATGTGACGCCCCTGACCTAATGAGTGAGAAAACTTAGCAAGTGAATGGGCTTCACTATTCAATGCCTGACCTTCAAAAAGAACATTACAATTAAAATTTGAAGCTCGCAATTTGATTTTAGCAATAATTTGAGCATGCAACCCGCGGCTTCCTGTGTGGATGTCCCTTGCAACTTGCTTTGAATCCGTGGTGATCACAACGTCATGGAGAAGAAGATCCTTAGCCAAACATAGTGATTTCCTGCAAGCAATTGTTTCGAGAGTAACCACATCTCGAACACCATGGCTCACCAAATGCAGACGAGCCTAAATAAGGGAGATATCATTCAAAAACCAACATTCAAAGAAAACTTCGTGGAAACCATGTTTGCAAGTTTCAAAGTATTCCAAAAAGAAACTTGAGATGTTAAGAGGATGATGTTCTATTGTCATGTGAAATTTCAAGTTAAAAATATTATGGGACGCGAGCTATAAAAAGACGAATTTAGCAACGAATAGTGACATTACTGTTCGACACTATTCAATGTTGATTTTGTCTTTTTCATAATTCAGCGATGACTAGTGACATTACTGTTTGGCACTATTCAATGCTGAATTTCTCTTTCTCATAGTTCATATCTCGTAATGAATTGGAACTTGAATTTATGCAAGGCAATAGAACATCATTCTCTTAACATCCTGTATTTTCTTCTTTTTTTGAAACTTCAAAACATCTTTTTCGCGTGATTTTCATCGGTTTTCGCCGAATGTTGGTTGTCATATTTTTTTTTTCTAAATAATGGCATTTCCTAAACGGCGCCCGTTTCTTCCATTTCCCCAAACACACCCCTGCGTCGCGCTGGGCTGGCCCGTTTCTTTTTCGTGTTGAAACTACAGGGGAAAAAACGTGCATAAGTGAGGGATCGAACCCGGGAACGATCGATTGATAGAGTAGGCAACTCGCCACCACAATAACAACGCACTTGTGCTTATAGACTTCTTTCTTTTCTTTTACTCTTTCTCTAGTTCGTTCGCTGGTCAGTTTCTGGGCGGTTTTTTCTTCTTCCTCATTTCCCTTTCTTTTTTTCTTTCCTTAAATGCGGGATCTTTTTTTCAAATTCGATAAACTATTTTAAAATTCAATGAACTTTTTTCACATTCGATGATTTTTTTTCAAATTCAATGAACTTTTTTAAAAATTGATGAACTTTTTTCAAATCCGTTGAATGTTTTTTCAAAATTGATGATTTTTTATCAAAATCCATGAAAATTTTCAATCCGGTGATTTTTTTTCAAATATAATGAACTTTTTCTAATTTGATGAACTTTTTTATAAATCGATGAACTTTTTTCAGAACTGATGAACTTTTTTTCAAAATTGATGAAACTTTTTTCAATTTTTGTGAACTTTTTAAAAATTGATGAACTAGTTTTTTAAATCAATGAACTTTTCAACTAATTTTCATATTTTTACGTTAAATGTTTCACTAAAAGAATGGTTAAGTAGTACTTGCGTTAGTGGACAAAAGATGTGCGATCCTGAGTTCGAAACCTGGATTTCGCTGTTTTTCTTCACTTTTATTTTTTCGCGACGTGGTTACTGTGATCGATCGAAACCCACCTGGGCCGGCCTAGTAGCCTGACGCTTCGAGCGCCAGAACTCGAAACCGGCGCTAAAGGCGTCGGTTAGGAGCTCCCGTAAATAATGTCGGTTCCTAGGCATTCCTGCTAACGGGCGCACACCCCTCTCCCCTTTCATCGGTACTAATGGGCCGGCCCATCTCCCCTATGGTTATATGGTTTCTATACCGCAAAAAACGTACCCGAGATAGAATCGAACACTAGACCTCCTACATCGATGGATGTTGCACTAACCATCACGCCACCCAGCCCACTCGAACAAGTTACATCTTTTGTTTATTCTTTCATATTATCTTTCTCCATTTTTCCTTTTTCTATTTTATGTTTTTTCTTTTTTTGATTCTTCCTTTTTCAAATAGATTAATGTTTTACATTTTTCTATGAACTTTTTCGAAAATCAATAGACTATTTTTCCAATTTGATAGACTTTTTTCAAAATCAATGAACTTTTCATTTTTTTGATGAACTTTTTTTGGAAATTGATGAACTTTTTTCAAATCTGATGAACTTTTTTAAAACCAATGAACTTTTTCCAAATTTGACGAACTTTTTACAAATTCGAGGATCTTTTTTCAAATTTGATGATCTTTTTTGAAAATTGATGAACTGTTTTCAAATTCGATGAACTTTTTCCATTTTTTGATGAACTTTTTTTTGGAAATTGATGAAGATTTTTAAAATCTGATCAAGGTTTTCTAAAATTCGGTGAACTTTTTTTCTTGATGAAATTTATTCATATTCAGTGAGTTTTCTTTCAAATTTGATGAACAGTTTTTTGAAAACCGATTAAGTTTTTTCTAAATCGGTGAACTTTTTTTCAAATTCGATGAAATTTTTTAAAATTTGATGAAATGTTTTCAATTTTCTTGAATTATTTTGTATTTTGTGAACCTTTTCCAATTTTTCATGAACTTGTCAAATTTGTGATTTTTTTCAAATTCGTAAACTTTTCTTAAATTAGTGACCTTTTTAAATTTTCACGAACTTTCCAAACCGTGAACTTTTTCCTCAAATTAGTGAACTTTTTTTAATATGTAGCCCTTTATTTTTTGAAACAAATTCGTGAAGTTTTTTATTTTTTTTAACAGCGTGGATTCATTGGTTTCTTAACTGTTTAGCTGTAATATTACGTAGTACAACCTGGTAGCTCTGGTGGTTAGCCTGTGCGTACGGCACTGCTTCACCCCGAGTTTAAATCCTTGCTACGGCAAGTTTATCTAATGTTTTTTTGCTGGAGCCGCGTGGTACTGGGCCGGCCCACCAGGGCGCTGCAGTGGGGGCCAATTGGGTTTAGCGGCGCTGAAGGCGCCCTATAGGAGCTCTCCTAAATAATTTCAGCGCCCTATAGGAGCTCTCTTAAATAATTGCCATTTGAATCCGTGCAAACCGCTACACTACTATTTGCAAAGGAGATTTTTTTTCGATGAGGGGCCACATGGCCCCCATTTTCATTAAAAAAATGGAGTCTTTTACAAGAAAAGAGCAATACACTTTTACATCCCTGGCACTAAACCGCATCAGGATGCTACGAAACACTAGCAACCAAACCAGCACTAGCATACTTGTTTAGATAACATCGAGCCAGATCGGCGGAACAAAAGCTAATGCAAAAAAGAGGCAAATGACAATAGAACAAAAGCTAAATATAACCAGCATCAGAATTATCCATTCTTTTGGGTGATAACCAGGAGCGATCCAAGTCTTGAAACCAGCGCTCCAGCAACTGATTTCATCAGATTCTCCTCACATACGGCACCCACCCATATCCTCTCCTGAAGACATCTCGAGCCACCTGAGCAGTCCTTGTAATGACTAGCTGCAACATGTTTTGTAGTCATTTTTTCTGCAAAATTTTCCACGAATATAGAAGGGAGCAAACAGACATAATAGTATCAGTAGGATCATTGGGCATCACACCTTGAAAGCATGATTTATGTCTCGTTTTTCAAATAGACCATAGCAAAGCAGCAACACCGAGCATAACAACTACTCTATCTTTGTCAGTATAGTTAGGCAACCAATTCTAGCATAATTCAAGGAAAAAGACATGGGATCTTTGGTTGCCCAAGGAGCACCCCACATTACACAATGCTTAGCACCTTTCCAACCTTTTTTAGTTAAGTTATCTTTGGTTAGGATCCTATTCTTGATCACTAACCAGGAGAAGGCTTTAATTTTCAATGGCATCTTCATTCTGCACAGCAACTTATAAGGGAATATAACTTGTCGAGCAACAAGATAATGGTACAGAGATTTAATCGAGAAGCTTACAAAGTAGGTAAGAAGCCATTTAACTTTGTATGGTTCCTCCGACAAAGTCATCCGACTACACATATCAAGTAATTTGTTCCACATATCGAGGGTCTCCCATGCAAACATCTTCTAAATCTGATGCAATCAAAATCCTGGCTAAACACCTTCGCAATAGTGACATGCCTACCAAAGGTCAAGTTGTAAAGACGTGGAAAAATCAAACATAGGGGTTTGTCTCTTAACCAAGCATCCTCCCAAAATTTAGTTTTGCGACTATCACCCACAACTCTCTAACAGCATCTATAAACAATATCTTTAACCTCCATCAAACCATTCCAGAAATGGGAGTTGCCAGGAGATGATTCACACTGAGCCAAAGTTTTCTTTTTCAAATACTTTGCTCTAATCATCTCCTGCCAATCTCCATCCTCGTTCTCTAGCCTCCAAAGCCATTTGCACAAAAGACTTATATTTTTTATATCTAAATTAGTAACTCCCAGGGCACCCTGATCCCTAGGTTGGCACACATTAATCCAATTTACCAAATGATATTTACGCACATCCTCATTTTCTTGCCGGACCAACCGAGCTCGGAAAGAGTCAAATCTTTTACCCACGCCTTTCGGTAATCTAAAAAAAAAGCATGTGACTGGGAATGCTACTCATGCAGGTTTCTGCAAAGGAGATTTTTTTATTATGACAAAAGTCAAAAGCCGGCCCGTAACTTTCCTCTGCACACGACCCGACCCGTCTCCTCCTCCAGCCCGGCCCAACGGAATCTCCTCCCTCGCAGCACTACCAGTCCACCGCCGCCGAGCCCTAGAGCTCCGTCCCGCCGCGTCGCCGCTTAGCGCAAGCACCACCGGACCGGCAGCAGACGAGGGGCGGCCGGCGACCTACTTCAACGGAGCGCGGACGGAAGGTGAGCCCCATCTCCCCTCTGCCCTTCTGCCCGTATACCCCAGGACAGCAACGGCCATCTCTCTCGGCTCCGGCCGAGGCTCCTCCATGCCCGGCCGCAGCCCACGGTGTGCCCCCTTCCAATTCTTCGGCGCCGCACGACCTTCTCGCTCTCGCGATCGATTCCCCCTAACCAATTTCGGCTCCCCTACAGTGGGAGGCAGTTCTCGCCACCACCTCGTCGAGGAACCTCGCTCGAGAGCTCGCCATGTACAGAGAGATATGGTTAGAGATATATGATCAGCGATACTGATTTGAGATCTCCGTGCTGGGTTTTAATTAGGAGTGCCTTTTTATTCCCTATTTGTAGCCAAACCAAACGACTAACTTCGAATATTTTGTCAAACAAAAGGCTGACCAGCTATGTGATATATAAACTTCCTTATAAATCATCAATTTCCTCGTATTTCATATGCTGTATCGACCTCGATAAATGGCATTTATGGTGGCCCTTTTGACACAGACAACAATATCCATCCACAGAGTGATTTAGCGTTAAACATTTGCAAATGGGAATTTTCTCAACTTTTAGCTTGTATTTGAAGATGGAACCATGCCCTGATGCTTTTGCTTATCCATCTCCTAAGGTTTCTACATCTTCCATGGCGCTCGTGGTGATGTGCGGGCAGCCGTGCAGCGGCAAGTCAGAGGCTGCAGCTTGTCTCGCTGCCGCTCTTCGCTCCTCCGTGCCTGATGTCACTGTCCGCGTCATTGATGAGTCATCGCTCCATCTTGGACGCAATGAAAGCTACAAAGGTATTGTCGGTTTTTAGTCTTCATGTCTTCTCTATGCTACTGTTCAATTCATTTTTATTGTTCTTTTACCATCCGCTTATTTCTGCCAACCGATTTTGTGCTTTTCTTTCTTAGATATGGTTGTGGAGAAAAACTTAAGAGGAGTTTTGAGATCAGAAGTTGATAGGTCCGTGTCACGGGATGGCATAATCATCGTGGATTCTCTGAACAATATTAAGGTGATGACAGTACTGTGTCCGTAATTCTATTGCTGCAACTTGCAATCACTACTCCACTCTCAATCAGTAATAGAAGATACAAGCAGTACCGTATGGTTATCTTCTTTATGTATGTTTTTGTTGTACTTGGCACAGTGTGATCAGGGAAAAAACTTAACAAAATCTGGTCCCCTCCCTGTGCTATGGTTTTTGGAACCACTCAAGTTTAAGAATTACAAGCTCAAGTCCATCGTTTTACATAGTAAAAAAATGTCAATATAGCTCAGTTTTTGTTGTTGTTTCTTGAGCAGTTACTATGTAAACTGTAATATGAAGTAGATTCTGCAACTTATGTTGTACTATGTTAGAGGCGTGATGATTTTTACCTATAATATGCAGGGGTACCGATACGAGCTTTGGTGTCTTGCGCGTGCTTCGGGAATAAGATATTGTGCGGTAGGCACTTGATGTCCTGTTTATTGACTGTTGCATTCATTTTACACATAACAGGTTTACACTAATATGAGCATAGCACAATGAAATGATGATGAGATGGCATCATGTGTTCTCTAAGTATTGTTGTTGGTTAGATAGCAATAGAAGTCAGGTAGTAAAGAGGCAACCAGATAATCATAAATGCCACATAATAATGGAGCTAACACGAGCTAATTGATGTGATTCATGACTGGTGATTGGTGAAGACCCACCGACATTAAAATGTCAGTTCAGAAATTAAGTTCTCCCTCCGACCCATATTACTTGTCGCTCAAACGGATGTATCTAGCATTGAAATACGTCTAGATACATCCATTTGAACGACAAGTAATATGATTCGGAGGGAGTACAACATGGGAAATTGGAGGGACAGACCTTTATAAATAAGATGTATTAGCAAAGTGATCTTAATTTTTTTACCTGATTTGCAAACCATGATTATGTCCTACACAAAGTATCCTATTGAAGAGGGTGCATGTAGAAACTATTGGCCAGTTTACTGCGCTTTTGCACCATTTAATATTGTAAATGATATAATAGCAAGTGATTTCCATCATACTTCATCTTTTATGTTTCAGTTCTTTTGTGATACAGAAGTGGACCATTGTAGGGATTGGAACGTCAAGCGTCAGGAGAAAGGAGAACCCTCATATGATAGCAATATGTAAGATATTTCTCTCGTGGCTCTTGTCGACCTGTTTGCAAAATGTAATACCTCTTACGAATGAGATATATGCTGCACAGTTACTTTGTTTGATCTGATTTCGAATTCATGTATATATATATATATATATATATATAGTTGGCATTTTTATTTCAAATCACTGAAATATTTGATAGGTTATGGAAGGATTTGCTGTTGTATCGGGTTTATGGGGAAAGTAATGGACTCTTTGTCTCCTTCAGTTTACCGAGCAGGTGCCATTGCTCTCATGATTTCTTCTGTTTTCACAGATTTGAAGATCTGGCAAGGAGATTTGAGAGGCCTGATAGTCGTAGCCGCTGGGATTCCCCTCTTTTTGAATTGTTTCCATCTAGAGGTAGTCAAATACAGTAGCTCTTATTTTGTCTAATTATTTTATTTTCACAGCATGCGTGATCTGAATCAGTACTAATATTTTCATGGTATATCTAATCTTTGTAATTAGTATCACATATGTCTAGTAGCTTATGCATTACTCACCATAGTAGATGTTCTGTCCTTCTATTGTTCTATAGTCCCTATTGGTTGAACCCACAATATTTATTGCTTGTTATTGTCGAACACTCATAGAAACTCATGCTCATGTGATTGGTTGAATTGGTAATTATTTTAGTTAATTACTCCCTCCGTCCCATAATATAAGAGCGTTCTTTACACTACACTAGTGTCGAAAACGCTCTTATATTGTGGGACGGAGGGAGTAGTTTATTGTCAGACAGAAAATTCCAGGCTTCTTTTCACAATCCTTTCTATCCATTTTTATATTGGTTACACAAGAATTAGTACCACCCAAGAAATGGTCACTATACTTGCCTAGTGCTCGCTCTCTACTTCTTTACTTCCTTAATTGTCTCATTATCCCATTTGATCGATCTGTTTTATCTACTGTTTTCAATAGAGGAAATTGTGGAATCTTCCCCTGTTATTGCTGAGGCTGTATCATATTTGACTAAGAAAGTGGATTCGAAAACAAGAGATGTGAAAGTTCTCCAGCCTACAATAGCTACTCAGTCTGTAAGTATAAATGTTTTTCTAACAAAGAATTTTTTGTATACATCATTGATTGACTACAACTGCATGGTCTTCCAATACATAAACAATTCCAAAATTATTTGGTACTCTGTTAATGCCTGCATGAATTTGGTGTGGTACTATATATTGCAGCCAAATACAAGAACATATTAAGGAAATGTAGTTCCTATGCTTTTTTCCCATGTTACACTATCGGTGAATTTGGTTAAAGCTAAGCTGGCCTATCCAGTCTTTCATGTGCTAGTGTTGGCTTAGCTGTTGCCTCTAATCTGAATAATCTTTTGAAGGTTAGTTATGTTTTCCTAGACAAGCACTAAACTATGTGGTAAGTAGTTACGGAAGTGCTGTTCATGTGATTCTTGCCCACGAAAGCGAGCTGGTTTGTCTCCCCATGCAGCTAATTTTCTATCCATCCCAGGCTACGGTGCCTAAAAGAAATTTTGCTTGCTCCAAATGCAGAACGGTGCCGGGCTAGGCTAGGTTTTTTTTTTGCTTGAAATCCAGATGAACCATATCTCAAACGAATCCTGTCAAACTCTGAATACTCCATGATGCAAATGCAAAAACAATTAAAGTCTTCCTACTATTGTGCAAATACTGTGTATTTCCAACCTGCAGTACTGTTCCATTCATACTGGATCTCCTGTAGATTTATACAAATCCTGACTTGATAATATTTTAGGTACGGACTACTGAGGGTAATTCGCTCTACGAGATGGACAAAGCAACACAGGTAACTGCAGTTTTCCTGGCTGATGATATCTAGTCCCAGGAAATGTAGCAACTTTTTTAGAAGGAGCTGCAAACCTGTGATATGAACTGCACTTTGCAGGAGGTGGTCAGTGCAATTGTGGAGGCACAGTCTGGTGGTCTTGGGCTTGCCATGAATAAGATTTCTCTTGGAGCCGACTTGCCAACTATATCCTTTACTGTTTGAGCAATATGCTCTTAGCAAATTATATTATTGCAGGAGTTGTAAATAAAATATATCCGTCTTTGTGCATATGTAGGCTATGTTCTGTATGCACAACATGCCATGCATTCTTTTTCAAACTTGCAAATGACTTTTCAAACACCAATCAAGCAGACTAAAAATTCTGAGGTAGAGTAGTTTTCTGTCTCATGGTCTCAATCTGGAATTGGATTCATCTTTCTATATTATTGTTTTGCCATAAGATAATCAAGTGAAGGAAACCACCATTCGTTGGATATTATCATTGTGCGGTGAGATCCTTAACTGACTTTTACATTAATCTTCGAAGATCGGTTGGCCTGCCTGAGCTACGGAGCCTCCGACGCACGTTCATCAAGCTGGCAGGGCAGTACAGCTTGAGCGGGCGACCCCCACCAACAGATGCCGACAGCGCGAAGAGGATGTTTGTTGACTACTTGAACCGAGAAATCGGTGGGTGATTCTCTGATGAGTAGTCCTGCCTATGATGTACTAGTTCCCAGGTGACAAAATGCAGGCGCTGGTAGCGTTTTCCCCTGCCATGCTCCTCATCTGGCTTCTTTCGGGGCTTCCAAGGAGATTATTTTGCCTCGCATGAGCTTCGCCACAAGTATTCATAAATGGCATGCCGCTGTGTAATTCTGTAGCTCCTGTACCACCCAAATAGTTTTCGCTGGTGTTTGCAACTTTTAAAGTACACAATTTGGAAATATTTACTGAATCATTTATGTAGCGGCTGCAACTTGTTACAACATATTTGAAAACCGGCTCCAGATTAGTGTTCTTTGTTCTGCTATAATATCCTAAGCTACTAGTCCAACTACCTTCTTCTGTTGATAATGGGAGGCCCTTCAGATTTAAAAAGAATAAATCTGATGTTGATTATGTCGTGCAGAAAAAATAAAACAAAACAAAAACAAAGCTGCTGCATACTTGCAGCATATTAGGAGAAGCTCTGGTTTTAGAATATCCATGACCGGACAAAGACAGAGAAAAACATCCAATCTCTAAATACCTCAATCACAAAGACAAGAAACTATCTCAAGCACTGAAAGATACATTAAAGTCTAAACCACAGAACAAGAAGCACCTGTACTTTCCACAGATCAAGAAGCACCTCTATCCCTTGTATGCTGCTTGCATAAAACTTCCTTTTTTCCATCGAAATATCACAAGCATCGAAAGATGCATTAAATTTTAAATCACACAAGAAACACCTATATCCTTTTTGCTACTCGAAAAAGTTTCTTTTTTCTTCCAGATAACTGCTACATGGAAATATACCACAAGCAATTCCCTTCTACTTCCATTAGTTTACAGGTTTATCCAAGTTAGAGCTCTCTTCATGATTGGAATCATCTTTGTCGTCATCATCGGCCTGGATTCCTCGGGAAGCGCCTTGGATCATCTCATCATCGACTCCTGCAAACAAAATCTTCATGTTTAACCCTCAACATTACCCACGGACAAACGGGTAAGCAAGGAGGATATGTACCTTCAATGAAGGACTCGAATTCATCGCCCGGTCCTGCTGATGGGGTCCAGTTGAATGGTTGACTAATCTCCATCCAGTTTGGCTGCTCCGTCGGTCCAGAGAACAGTGCAGATCTATCCACCACCCAGTCATCAACTATGTCTATGTAGTCTACCGAGATTGGATCAAATGCATTCGCCTTGTATTGTTGCCTATGAACAGTTATACATAGATCAAATCACTTGTTGCATCCATGCTTTGCTAGTTTTTCTATTTTTATTCTCAGAATAACATGTCATCGATTAAAACATTCTATGTAACGGGGATTTGGTTACCTGTTTTGTAGCCGCAGGTTGCATTGAACAAAGGTGAGATGATGCATTCGTTGACGTTCAAAAATATTCATTCTTTGGTCATGGAGTGGTTCGAAAGGAATGTGTGTCCGATCACACCCTTTAGCGCTGCAGGTTTGACTGAGGATACGTACTGCCAAACGTGTTAAATTCGGGCATGCTCCGCCATACATATACCACCACTCAGCTGCAAGATAATACAACATGTTAAGATCAAAGTATCATCAAACAAACTTGATGCTTTAACAAATGGAGCGTGGAAGGTTGGTTCAGAAACCTCATGCTTACAGGAATACTAGTATAATTTAGTCAATCAAGTAAAAGTAAGTTCAATACAATCTGTAATTCTGTATAGTAGTACTAACCAGGAGGTAAAGTACGCCGGGCTCGGATAGCCATTTGCCTACGAAAATCCCCAGCTGCCTCGCTCCGATACATGTTAAGCTCCTTCTGAATTTTATCTTGGATTTTGACATCAGACACCAGCCTTTCTACACAGTCTAGCATTCCTGAGAAAATCTCATTCGATATGTTATCTCTAATTCCGTCAAAAAACAGTGGATTTAGGAAGAAACCAGCTGAATGAAGCGGTCGCTGCATGTGCTTGTCCCATCTCTGGTCAATAATGTTCCAGTAAGGCATATAGTCGCTCTTCTTCAGTAGCTCTTTCTTGATTGCTGCTTTGGCTTTGTATAATCCAGCATAAACATACCCCATAGCAGGCCTCTTGTTGCTACCTACCAGCTTAAGAAGATGCACAAGTGGTTCGGTGGCACGAACAACTAAGGCACATGAAGACCAAAATTGCGAATTGCTAACAATATTGCTCACTTCTATCCCTCCGGGTATCTTTGGCAGCAGGCAGTGTACCCATTCATCTGAACTGACCATGGCTTGCAAATCTTCCTTCAGACTGTACATGTTTTTCAGTGTCACAAAGTTCATAGCAGCACGAGTCTCTGCAGGAACTAGCAGATCCTTCCCCTGTAGATGTTTCTTCATCAAACTCAACGCAAGAGCACTGCTGTACAAAAATCCAGTGATGGTCTTTGCATTGCTAATGATCTCACTAACTGCCACCGCCTTGCTGAAATCTTCAAGCATACCATCGATGCACCGGAAAGTGCATGGAGACCAGAACAGCGTAGGAAATGTTTCACCTAACCTTTTCCCTGCGGCTGCATGAATCTCAGAGTTCTTTGTGATCACCTGGACGACATTTTTCTCTCCAACTTCCTCAACAACACTCTTCAGCAGCTCAAACAATGCATCTGATGATGTGACGATATCCGTTGCATCGACCGATTTCAGAAACATGGTACCTTCAGGGCAATACACAGAAAAGGTCATCAAGGTCCTGCCTTTGTCAGTCGTCCACTCATCGGACAACACTGAGCACCCTGTGCGGGCCCATGACCCCTTGTAGAACTCCAACTGAGCCGTCACTTCGCCCAGCGACTTCTTCAGAACACAGCCGCGGAAGTCATGGTACGAGAACACCTCGGGCCTCCCTCCCATGGACGCAATGGCGTCGACCATCGGCTGGAAATGCACGGAATTCACCGCCTCCAGTGGCACACCGGCGTCATACAGAAACCTGCCGACCGCCATGCAAACCTGCTCCCTGTCCGAGCCAGCAGCCGGATCGGCATGCCTCGACGACGGAGGCGCTGTTGCTGTCGCATCGAGCGCCATGATAGTCTGGTGAGGAGGCTGCGTCTGGGGGGCAGGAGTAGCAGGCTGGAGGGGCTGCTGCTGGGCCTGCGGAGCAGAAGCAGGAGCGCGCCTCACCGTCAGCACCTTCTTCCTCCTCTTGGCAGCACCCCCGCCGCTCCACCCCGTCTGGGACAGCGGCGTGTCCTCGGCGCGGGGGGCCTGGCTGAGCGGGAGGACGTGGATGGGGCTGGCCAGGTCGGCGTTGGAGGCGGAGGGGGAGGGGGATGGCGAGGAGGCCGGCGGCAAGGCGGCGGGCGAGGGGTCGGCGGAGGCGACGGCGGCCATGGCGGCGGCGAGGGCGCGCTTGCGCAGCTTCTTGGCGGCGACGTCGTCAAGGCTGCGGTGCATGAGGGCCTCGACGTCGGCGGGGACGTCGGGGCAGCAGCAGGCGTTGCCCGGGCGGCGCGCGAGGTGCTCCTTGAAGCGGTGGATGCCGCCGCCGAGGAAGTGCTTGCCGCAGTAGACGCACTTGAGGCGGTCCCGCCCCGCCAGGCGCACCATGAGGCAGTGCTTCCACGCCGGGTCGTGCTTCTGCGCCCCGATCGGCACCACCACCTCCATCCCCTCGCCCTCCCCCTCCGCCGCGTCCTCCTCCTCCTCCTCCGCCGCCTCGTCCCTCGTCACCGCCAGCGCCACCGCGTCCGCCGCCGCCGATGACGCCTCCGGCTCCGGGGTCGCCATCCGCCGCCTCCCGCCCTGCACCAGGCATCGTCAGTCACCGAAGAATTAATCCCCAAAAACTTCGCTCCGGACGAGCTAATCCCCGGCCAGGCGGTGAGGAATTAAACCAGGCGAACCAACCAGGGAGAGGACGAGCCGGCCCTGCGGGGAGGGGGAGAAGAAGAGCGGGGAAGAAAACTCACCGGGTTTATTTTTGTTCTCTGTGGTCTGTCGGCGAATCGGCCGGCCGGCCGCCACGGAATCGGCGGAAGGAATCTGGGGCGAGATGGGGGGCGGGGGGAGAAGAAAACCAGGGGCGGAGACAGAACAGGAGCGGTTCGGTTCCGATGGGGTCGATGGACTAGGGTTAATCTCTCTCTTCTCGCGTTGGGCTGCTTGGTTGGCTCGGCCGACCGGGCCAGGCGGGCCGATGCCACGAGTCCCCCGTGATTGGGCCGGTTCGTTGGTGAACAAAATCCTTCCCTCTCTCTTTCAGTTTCAGGCATGTCCAATGTCTCAAGAGAAAAGAATTCAGACATGTTCAGTATCTTTCAACCCCAAAAACTTGAAGTAAAACTGTACTACTCCCTCCGTTCCTAAATGTAAGTCTTTGTAAAGATTCCACTATAAACCGCGTACGGATGTATATAGATGCATTTTAAGTTTATATTCATTCATTTTGCTCCGTATGTAGTCCGCCTAGTGGAATCTCTACAAACACTTATATTTAGGAACGGAGGGAGTAGAAGGAAGCACACGCCTTCTCTTCTCTTCTCTTTCCATAACAAACTGCAGCCCTACGAACCAAGAACAAAAACATTCTGCAAAACGCTCGATCCGTCGCCCCACCGGAAAGCTCTACCAGCTAAATTACAACATCTGGTAGTACCTACCATTACCGCCATCGATCCGGGAGAACAGCGGACCTCCATATGAACACCGGGTTGGTACCGATCAAGGTGGCCGCAGTTGCCCCCGTCGTATGCAGCCGACAGGCAACCGTTCAGCTGAGCCCAAGCTCCTTCTTCAGCTGCTCGAGGACGGACTCTATGTCGGACACGCCATCGTCGGAGCTGTTTGTTCCTTTCTTGTCACCCTGGGCATTTCCGCCTTTCCCTCCAAACTGCGTGTACGGATCGTTCGCGTCGTCTTCCTCGGTGCTCGAGCCGTCGATGTTCAGTTCGTTCTCCAGGAACTCAACAAACTCCTCACCAATCGCCTACATGAGCAGAAATAAATATAATTTGCATGAGCTACACCATAGGCCATAGTTACCAGCTGCAACGTTATAACTGTTCTTCTAGCAAGTGGACATTTTGCCATCTTTTTCCAAAAGTAAAATTTACAATGTGCACCAAAGTTGCCCGCCAAGATAACTTACTGACAGTTCTTCCCACAGGCTGTTAGGTTTCTGCTCTGAGTTCAGGCCAGCCTCCCAGTTCTGAAATTCTGTTTGCAGGTCTTTAAGGAAATCCCCTGCAAAACCAGAAACCAAGTGGCGTCAGCAAAATGGACATTTTTTTTACCGATCGATTAAACTTGTTACATCTGCATAACTATCTTATCTACCGGCCGATTCAAAACTGCAATAGGAATTGAATCTACAAGCAGTTCCTTAGTACTCGAAAACTGCAATGACATGGCACTAACACTAGCAGAGTGTACCACCGCATCAATGATCAACCAATGGTCAGAGAACCATTTCAGTTCACTGACCAGCATAAAATTCCTAGCCCCAGAATAATATACTACTAATTTGTTAGAGCAGAGGAGGAAGAGAGGAGATTTCAGTACCAAACCCATAGAAATCCTCTTCTGCATCAGCTGGCTTGCTGCTCCCGGGAGACCACGAAGAATCAGGGCTGCTGCTGCTGCTGCTCGCGTACTTGGATCGGCTCTCCGAGTTCATCAGCGTGTTGTAGGCGTGCTTGATCCTCAGAAACTTCTCCTGAGCATTCGCCTGCAATGAAGCAGAGCAAAGCATCCCTTAGGGTAACAGTACTGAATCTACTTCCATCGCTGAATCCTGCTGCCTGGATGTGAAGAGGAGGGGAGCGCCGCACCTCCTTGTTGACGTCCGGGTGGTACTTGAGCGCGAGGCGCCGGTACGCGCGCTTGATGTCGGCGGGCGCGGCCGACGGCGCCACGCCGAGCACCTCGTACGGGGACTCCCTCCTCCGCCCTCCGCCGCCGGCGCCTGCGCGCACCCGCACGCTCGCCCGCCGCGTCCACCGGGAGGAGCTGGGGCCCGAGCGGAGGGAGGCGACGGCGCGGAGGAGGGGGAGGAGAGGAGGCGCCGTGCTCGGAGCAGAGCGGTGGAGCGAGGGAGGGGGGAGGAGACGCGGGGCGGCGACGGCGGCGGCGTGCACCGACAGCGCCATGGCGGACGGATTGGGGTTGCGGGGCTCGCGGGCAGGCCGCTTCGAGTGGCGAGCGGCGAGCGGCGTCCCCCGCCGTCCAGATCGACTGGCGCAGAGGATCCAACGGCTGTGCTACAAGCTGATGATGAGTAGCATCCTACGTGGCTTCGTGGCTGCTTTTTAGTGCAAACTGTAAATTTAATTTAGCTGCCCTTTTTTTATCAATAGTACTCCCTCTGTTAAAGGCGTTGTAGACATTTCACAGCATGTAACAGAAGGAATAGTTTATTTCACAATAATATACAATTCAGAGGCAAGAGATCCTTAATACAAGGGTTCTTTATCAAGTCATTATACCTTATCAGTCAATCAACAACTCTATATTTCTATGCAAAAAACACTGATTTTTGTTTGAAACAAACTTCCAACCGACCTTTAAAGACTTAATTTTAGAAATTAAATGGCCATCAACTAAGCGATCCAGACCTGACCCGGAGAGGCACGAGAGGGAAGTCGAAGAGTAAGACTGCACCATAACTGGTAGTCTAGTATGCCGACGAGCCAACGCCATACCGATCAATAATGCATGCATCTCCACTCTGGCCCTAAATTCACTATTTTACAAGTTATCACTTATTTGAGATATTTTTTAGGTAATCTTGACAGCTTAGCTGGTTAGGATCCTATTGTTTGAGATCCTATAATATGCAAGACTCCTGTATAAGTTATCATCATGAACATCTTAACCATACACACTACTAAGGAAAAGCTTATACACAGGATCTTACCAGCAGCGAGTTTTAAATTAAGCCGCTGCTGCAATGTAGCAGTAGCGCGCTCTCGCAAAACTCGCTGCTGAAATAAACATAGCAGTAGCGCGCCTCCTCTAAGCCGTGCTACTGCTATAATTCCCACGACCCCGCCGCGAAGCTAGTTCTAGTAGCAGCGCGTTAATTCGGAGCGCGCTACTGCTAGGTAGTTTAGCAGTAGCGCCTTTACCTTTAGAGCGCTACTGCTAAAACTAGCTAGCTCCCACCCCCACGCTCTCCTCTATCTGATCCACACTCACACTCACACTCACTCCATCTCCCACTCAACCCCCCCGCGCGCCGGTCCTTCCCCGCCGGCCGCCGTCGCCCCCGCCAGCCGCCATCGCCTACCCCTCTTCCCTCTGTGCCGCCGTCAACTCCTCCTCCTCCTGGACTCGGTACCGCCCTCCTCCTCCGTCCTCCCTCGACTCACCGCCGGCCGGCCCCTCCTCGCTCCGCCCTTCCTCCTCCGTCCTACTCTCTCCTCCCTCCTCCAGTCGCCCCTTCTTCTCCCTCCTTCCTCCTCCTTCCACAACCCCTCCACCCTGCTACATTTTGATTTAGTAGGCTAGTTCATATGCAACATTTTGATTTAGTTCATATGATTTAGTTGATTTAGTAGGCTAGTTGATTTAGAACATTTAGATTTAGTTGATTTAGTAGGCAAATTGATTTAGTAGGCTAGTTGATTTATAGAACATTTAGATTTAGTTGATTTAGTAGGCAAGTTGATTTAATAGGCTAGTTGATTTAGTTGATTTATAGAACATTTTGATTTAGTTGATCTAGCAGGCAAGTTGATTTAATAGGCTAGTTGATTTAGTTGATTTATAGAACATTTTGATTTAACAATATTTTTCTTTTCTGTGAAGTGGATCATTAATCCTTGCTCATATTGCTTTAGGAAAATGGCGCCACCACCACCACCACCATGTCGATTGTGCAAGTCAAGGTGCGCCAGCAGCCTTGCAACTGGCAAGCTGTTCGGCATCAACTTCCAGCCAAGTTTTCGTCATGCGGCGGTAAGAAATTATATGAAATGTAACAATTATTTTATTTTTAATGTTGGCATTACTGCATTGTGTCATTTTGCTTTTTGGTACATGATAGCACCTCTAATGATTCTTGGTGCTTTATCATATCTTTCGATTATTTTCAACCTCGAGGAGGAAAACCAGGGAGTCAGATTGTGATTGGTATCTTGATTTGACAATAACCGGTGAGAATTTTCTCCTTGCTCACAGAAACTATAAAAAAGAATTCCAACTCAAAGATAAGCGGCTCAGACATTGCCAACTTTAGTGCGAGAGGATCTAACATCAAGCAAAAGAGTTAGATTTAGTTTTTGGCCGAACTTTCGAAAGGAGTCGGTTTGTCAAAAGTTACTCACAAACACCACAACGGCCGTCTCAACAACTTGCGCAAAACGATCAAGCATATTCTTTATTTCTAAGGAACATCAATTACAATGTAGACGCACAAATACACACTACCACACGTAGTAACACACACACCTTTGTGGGGTCTAACCGATGATCTAGAGGGGGTGAATAGACCTAATTCAAACTTCTACCACTTTTAAACTTCGGCAACTTTAAGCACAAAGAGGCTAGTTGACCCTTAAACAATCAAGCAAGTATAATGAGTAAGCATCGAAAAATATAACAACTTGAATGAAAGTAAGGGAATAGGGTAGAGTAGGCAAATATTTGTTGACCCGGCGATTTTTCACGTAGTTCAGATAGTTGGTGCTATCCTACATCCTCGTTGATGGAGGACTCGGACCAAAAGGTTAAGGATCCAAAGATCTCGGTTCTGACGCCCACCAAACGGCCCACGAAGCACAACCAATCTATTATATCATGGCTTGCACTTATAAGCATCACCAAGGATAGATCTTCACAAAATTTGTGATCTCTGGGTGCGTACAAATTCTAAGTCCTTTGCGCATGGAAGTTGATATGGTCTAAGTGATTCCTGGTCATATAAGATCTGAAGGAAATATGCCATGGAGGCAATAATAAAGTTATTATTTATTTCCTTATATCATGATAAATGTTTATTATTCATGCTAGAATTGTATTAACCGGAAACATAATACATGTGTGAATACATAGACAAACATAGTGTCACTAGTATGCCTCTACTTGACTAGCTCGTTGATCAAAGATGGTTGTGTTTCCTAACCATAGACATGAGTTGTCATTTGATTAACGGGCTGACTTGACCCATTCCGTTAGTTTAGCAGTTGATCGTTTAGTATGTTGCTATTGCTTTCTTCATGACTTATACATGTTCCTATGACTATGAGATTATGCAACTCCCGTTTACCGGAGGAACACTTTGTGTGCTACCAAACGTCACAACGTAACTGGGTGAGTATAAAGGAGCTCTACAGGTGTCTCCAAAGGTACATGTTGAGTTGGCATATTTCGAGATTAGAATTTGTCACTCCGATTGTCGGAGAGGTATCTCTGGGCCCTCTCGGTAATGCACATCACTATAAGCCTTGCAAGCAAATGTAGCTAATGAATTAGTTGCGGGATAATGCATTACATAACGAGTAAAGAGACTTGCCGGTAACGAGATTGAACTTGGAATTGAGATACCGACGATCGAATCTCGGGCAAGTAACATACCGATGACAAAGGGAACAACGTATGTTGTTATGCGGTTCGACCGATAAAGATCTTAATAGAATATGTAGGAGCCAATATGGGCATCCAGGTTCCGCTATTGGTTATTGACCAGAGAAATGTCTCGGTCATGTCTACATAGTTCTCGAACCCGTAGGGTTCACACGCTTAACGTTCATTGACGATATAGTATTATATGAGTTATGTATGTTGGTGACCGAATGTTGTTCGGAGTCCCGGATGTGATCACGGACATGACGAGGAACTCCGGAATGGTCCGGAGATAAAGTTTAATATATGGAATAATGTTGTTTGGTCTCCGGAAGGGTACCGGAATTCACCGGAAGGGGTTCTGGATGTTTCCCGAAATGTTTGGGTACGAGAACACGTTATTTGGGCCAAAGGGGGAAAGCCCACAAGGTTTTTGGAAAGCGCAAAAGGAAGTTTTGCGGAGTCCAGGGGCCAGACGCCAGGGTCCCCGGCGTCTGGGTCCAGACGTCGGGAACCCTGGCATCTGGCCCTGGAGTCGGAGAAGGACTCTTGCCTTTCGGGTGAAACCGACTTTGTGGAGACTTTTACTGCAAGTTTTGACCCCAAGGCTCAAGATATAAATAGAGGGGCAGGGCTAGCGCCAAAGACACATCAAGAAACACCAAGCCGTGTGCCGGCAACCCTGTCCCCTCTAGTTTATCCTCCGTCATAGTTTTCGTAGTGCTTAGGCGAAGCCCTACGGAGATTGTTCTTCACCAACACCGTCACCACGCCATCGTGCTGCCGGAACTCATCTACTACTTCGCCTGTCTTGCTGGATCAAGAAGGCGAGGACGTCATCGAGCTGAACGTGTGCTGAACGCGGAGGTGCCGTACGTTCGGTACTTGATCGGGGCGAATCGTGAAGGTGTACGACTATATCAACCGCGTTGATAAACGCTTCCGCTTAGCGATCTTCAAGGGTATGAAGATACACTCTCCCCTTTTCTTACTATGAATCACCATGATCTTGCATGTGCGTAGGAATTTTTTTGAAATTACTGCGATCCCCAACAGTGGCATCCGAGCCTGGTTTTATGCGTAGATGTTATATGCACGAGTAGAACACAAGTGAGTTGTGGGCGATACAAGTCATACTGCTTACCAGCATGTCATACTTTGGTTCGGCAGTATTGTTGGATGAAGCGGCCCGGACCGACATTACGCGTACGCTTACGCGAGACTGGTTCTACCGACGTGCTTTGCACACAGGTGGCTGGCGGGTGTCAGTTTCTCCAACTTTAGTTGAACCGAGTGTGGCTACGCCCGGTCCTTCAGAAGGTTAAAACATCACTAACTTGACGAGCTATCATTGTGGTTTTGATGCGTAGGTAAGAACGGTTCTTGCTCAGTGTCGGAGTAAATGACCACGGGTAGCCTAACCGGCTCCCTTTGGCCCTCAGAAAAAACAATGGGCCAACCGAGCCTTGAAGCGCCCAAGACACGGGGCCGCCTTCGTCCGGCCGGCTATAACATAGGCCGACTGGAGGAAGGCGGCCCAGACATAAACGATCTTTAGGGGACGCCACAACAGGGCCGACTCCAAGAAAGCCGGCCCATGAAAGACTGACTCCAAGAAAGCCGGCCCATGAAGTACCGACTCCAAGAAAGCCGGCCCATGAAGGACCGACTCCAAGAAAGTCGGCCCATGAAGGGCCGACTCCAAGAAAGCCGGCCCATGGCAAGCGACCATGGGTCGCACCCTAAAGTCAACCCCCCATAATGACGACGAGACGGGGCGTGGCTATAGTGGACCCTGCCACCCCCGAATCCCGGAACATGCATGGCTACAGTACGCCGTACAGAGCGGCCATCTCTTGTCCGGCGAGGCACTGTTGCCATGCGAGTCATGACGCCATCCACGACGGGTCGCCAGTACGGCCCTAAGGCGGCGGGCCCCTTTGGTTAGAGGGACATCTGAAGGCGGCCTGACCTCTCCCAGCCGGCCTAGGCCAGGCCGGCTTCCTATAGCCGGCTTGCTCCCCTCCTCGGGGCGCGCGCACCATTAAGCAGACAAGACGAGGTAAGGCTACAGTGAGAGCCCGCAAGGCGGCGGCACTGTAACCATGCTTACCTCGACAAAGCCCTCGTCATCAGAGGCGAAGCAACAGTAAATAACTCCCGACAAGACCCCCCAAGCGATGGGGCCGGCCTGTCGACCAATGGGCCAGCAGCCGGCGGGACCCACCAGTCGGCGGGCCCCAGGAGCCGGCGGAGAAGCCGGCGGTCGTAGACACTGACAGCCTGGACCCACGCCCAGCCGGATTACCATTGTGCCCCCGGGGGGTAGGCCTATATAAACCCCCTGGGACACCCATGCAAAGGGTTGATCTCAGAGAGTTTTAGACACCACGATAGGGAGAGGAGAGAGCTAGCCTTTCCCTTCTTCCTCCTCCCACCGAACAACTCAAGGAGCCTCTTGTAGCTTCTTATCGATCTAGTGATCATGGGGAGACCCCGCAGGAGTAGGGTTATTATCTCCACGGAGAGCCCCCAACCTGTGTAAGGTCCGCCGGCGTGCATGTCTTTGCCTTATTCCGTTTCCAGGCACCGGCGATGTCTTACTGGCTCCCACAATGATAAGCCACTCGTTGGCATATGTCGCACCTACCACCCGACATTTGGCGCCCACCATGGGGCCAGGTGCACCGTCGTCTGGAGACCTGCTCTGGACGGGAACCCTCTTCCTCCTCAGCGAGTGTAGCCAGCCCGGCACGCCCGATGGCGCTTGCCCCGACGCGCTGCAAAGCGTCAACGATGCATGCGCAGCGAGCTGCCTCGCCGATCTTCTTGGCGAGACTCGCATCTCCGACGAGCCCGCATCCGACGCGGGCACAGGATGCCCTGAGAGCCGCCTCATCAGCCTCCTCGACCAACTCCACGTATCCAGCGAGCCTACCGCGGACTTGGAGTCGGTCGTCTCCACCGACCCGATGCTTGTCGACTCCGAAACGGCGTCGCTCGACGCCTTCCCCACCGACGTGATCATCTTCGACGACCCTCTCCCTCGAGCCGACAGTAGCGGCAGCACCGTTAACGAAGTGCTAGTCATCAGCCACGGCGTCGCCTCTGACGAGAACGCCCGCGACGCCCTGCAGGCAGCATTGCACGATCTGTCTGCCCCCATTCTGGCGGACGCTAACGCTGAGACGCTGGAGGCACGCCGCCTTGCCCTCCCTGCGGAGGGCCAGAAGATAGCCACCATGAGACGCCTCACGGAAGCCCACCAACGCGAAGTCGACCGCGCCGCCTTCGGCACGCCGCCTCCAAAAGGGCGAAGCCGAGTCGACGTTGTCAAGAAACGCGGCGTGGCCATCGCCAGCATGCTGGGAGCGGACCGCCCAGTCTATGCCACGCCCCTCGAGAATCTATGCGCCGCCCAGTCGATCGTAGACGAGCTAAACGGACTGGGGGCCGACGAGCTCCCCTACATGACCAGACGCATCCAATAGCTGATCGACGCGGCCGCAGAGCAGCACAAAGCCGGCGTCCAGGCTGGAAGCCCCCCTCGTCGAGAGCACGGCGTGATGTCACGTACGCCGACTGCGGGTGGAGCCCGTACAAGACAAGAGAAGGAGCCGGCTGCTAGCCGTAGCCGGACTCGCATTACCATCGAGCGCGACGCAGAAGGCCGTCCCCAAGGAGTGGAACGACGAGGTGACCCACCTCCTCCGCCGCCTCGCGGGGAAAGATATCCCACCCCGCCGCCTGTCGAGCATCCGACTCTCAGCGGCCGACTTGGTCACCGTGAAGGAGTCAGTGAGAATGATGCCCGCCATCGGATCAACCGCCTTGCGCGATCCCTGGCCCTGGAAGAAGAAGATGATGTCGGCCCACCTTTTTTCGGCCCCCGCATCCGCGATGAGCCCTTCCCCAAAGGGTTCTCGCTCCCAAGGGACACGCCCAAGTACAACGGCTCCGTGAAGCCGGAAGGCTGGTTGATCGACTACTCCACCGCGGTTCGCATAGCAAACGGCAACCGACGCATCGCCGTGAAATATGTCCTCCTGATGCTCCAAGGCACGGCACGCACCTGGCTCAACAGCCTCAAGCCTTACAGCATCAACAGCTGGCTGGACTTCACCGAAGCCTTCATACGCAACTTCACCAGCACCTACAAACGGGCTCCCAAGCCCCGACAGCTCTCCTTGTGCATACAAGGGCCCAGCGAGTCAACCCGCGACTACCTCATGCGTTGGGCCGAGCTCCGCAACTCCTGTGAAGGGGTGCACGAGGTTCAGGCCATTGAGTACTTCACCGCCGGGTGCCGCGAGGGCACTCTCCTCAAGCACCGACTCCTCTGCGATGAGCCGGCTACCCTTGATGAGCTACTGATCATCGCGGACAAATATGCCACGGTCGACTCCTCAATGAAGACTGAGCTCCGGGTAGACGCCTCCGGAAAAGTGCTGGCGCCGGCTCCCAAGACGCCAACTGGAGAATCAAGCCGGCGCCCGTATCAAAACGACCACAAGCGCAAGGCCCCTATGCCGCCTTCCACTAGCCAGCAGGTGGCCACGATCGAAGAAGAGCAGCCTAAGGGACGACCAGCTCCTAAGAAGCAGAAGGGCGGCAGGCCGGCTTGGCAGCCGGCTTTCTTCTACGAGCAAACCCTCGACGCCCCCTGCAAGTTCCACAGCGGCACGAAGCCGTCCAACCATACAACTCGGAAGTGTCATTGGCTCACCCGAATCTCCAAGGGCGAGGGGCTGTTGCCGCCTCCGCCTGCAGGCCAGCCGCCTCCTGCCCCACAGCAGCCGGCCGCTCGGCCTGTAGTCGGAGCTATCCAAGACGAGTTCCCCGATGAGCAAGCCGCCTACATCGTGTTCACCAGCTAGACAGAAGATCGGCGCAGCCGGCGTCGACAGCAGCAAGAAGTCAACGCGGTCGCCTCCAGTAACCCTGAGTTCATGCACTGGTCAGAGAAGCCCATGAGCTGGAGCTGGGACGACCACCCAGAGGTGATGCCGTCTCCTGGCTCCTATGCCCTGGTTTTGGATGCAACCCTGGCGACGGAGAGGCGTGCCGCCCGATTTCCCCGCATACTGATAGACGGCGGGAGCAGTATCAACATACTGTACCGAGATACAATGGAGAAGCTCAACATCAAGCCGAAGCAACTCATGCCAAGCCGGACTGTGTTCCACGGCATCGTACCCGGCCTGTCCTGCTCACCAATCGGCAAGATCAAGATGGATGTCCTCTTTGGGGACAAGGATCATTTCCGCCGAGAGGCAATATGGTTCGAGGTAGTTGATTTGGAGAGCCCGTACCATGCGTTGCTTGGCCGACCAGCGTTGGCCAAGTTTATGGCTGTGCCCCACTACGCCTACCTCAAGATGAAGATGCCGAGTTCCAAGGGCATTATCACCATAGCCGGAGACTATAAGAAGTCTTCTGAGTGTGCAACAGCCAGCAGTCGGCTGGCCGAGTCCCTCGTAATCGCCGAAGAGAAGAAGATGCTGAATCGACTTGTGGCCTTGGCTGGCAAGCAACCGGTTCTGTCTCCTGACCCCAAAGAATGTGAAGCTCAAGGTTCTTTCCAGCCGGCCAAGGAGACAAAGAAGATACCCCTGGACCCGGAGCACCCGGAGAGGCACGCTGTCATAGGCACAGGCATTGACAGCAAATAGGAAGGCGAGCTTGTCGATTTCCTCCATGATAATCGGGACGTATTTGCATGGTCCCCCAAAGACATGCTGGGTGTCCCGACGGATTTCACCGAGCACAAGCTACAAGTCCGATCTGACGCAAAGCCGGTCAGGCAGCCCTTGCGCCGCCTGTCAGAAGAGAAGAGAAGAGTAGTCGGAGAAGAAATAGCCCGGCTTCTGGCAGCCGGCTTCATTATGGAAGTGTTCTTTCCAGAATGGCTTGCCAACCCGGTCCTCGTGTTGAAGAAAAACAAGCAGTGGCACATGTGAATCGACTACACCAGCCTCAACAAAGCCTGCCCTAAAGATCCGTTCGCCCTGCCAAGGATTGACCAAGTGATAGACTCCACAGCCGGATGCGAGCTGTTGAGTTTCTTGGATGCTTATTCAGGCTACCTCCAGATAAAGTTGAACCTAGCTGATCGCTTGAAGACCGCCTTCATCACCCCATTCGGAGCTTTCTGTTACCTGACCATGACATTCGGCTTGAGAAATGCTGGTGCCACCTTTCAGCGTTGCATGCAGAAATGTCTCCTCAAGCAACTCGGCAGAAATGCCCATGTCTACGTAGACGACGTCGTGGTGAAGACGGAGAAGCGCGGCACCCTACTGGAAGACCTCAAGGAGACCTTTGAGAATTTGCGCCGGTTTCAGATCAAGCTCAACCCGGAGAAGTGCATGTTCGGGGTACCAGCCAGCCAGCTTCTAGGCTTCCTGGTCTCTGAACGCGGCATCGAGTGCAACCCAGTGAAGATCAAGGCCATAGAGAGAATGAAGGTCCCTACCAAGCTGCGAGACGTTAAAAAATTCACCAGATGCCTGGCGTCCTTGAACCTCTTCATGAGCCGGCTCGGAGAAAAGGTTCTCCCCCTCTACCGACTCATCAAGAAGTCCACTCACTTTGAGTGGAATGACTAGGCGGACCAAGCTTTCCACGAGCTGAAGAAGATGTTGTCCGCACCACCTGTCTTGGCGGCCCCAACTAAGAAGGAACCCATGCTCCTCTACATCGCCGCCACCAGCCGGGTTGTCAGCACGGTCATTGTAGTCCAACGTCCAGAAGAAGGCCGAGCGCAGCTAGTCTAGAGGCCTGTATATTATTTGAGTGAAGTATTGTCCGCCTCAAAGCAGAACTATCCGCACTATCAGAAAATGTGCTATGGTGTGTACTTCACCTCCAAGAAACTCAAGCCCTACTTTCAAGAACATCCCATCACGGTCATATGCACTGCCCCGCTTGCCGAGATCATAGGCAGCCGGGACGCATCCGGCTGAGTGGCGAAATGGGCCATCGCGCTGGCTCCTTACACAATCTACTATCAGCCCCGCACCGCAATCAAGTCCCAAGCATTGGCCGACTTCCTCGTTGACTGGGCCGAGACCCAGTACCTGCCACCGGCCCCCGACTCCACTCATTGGCGGATGCATTTTGACGGATCCAAGATGTGCACCGGCTTGGGAGCCGGCATCGTCCTCACCTCTCCCAAGGGCGACAAACTCAGATACACACTGCAAATCCACTTTGCCGCCTCCAACAATGTGGCCGAGTACGAGGCGCTCATACACGGGCTCCGGCTAGCCAAGGAACTCGGCATCCGCCGGATCCTGTGTTATGGCGACTCGGACTTAGTGGTTCAGCAATCATCCGGCGACTGGGTTGCCAAGGACGCAAACATGGCAAGCTACCGTTTCCTCGCCCAGCAGCTCAGCAGATATTTTGAGGGGTGCGAGTTCCTTCACGTGCCATGGGCCGAAAATGAGCAAGCAGATGCCCTGGCACGAATAGGCTCCACCCGACAAGCTATACCAACTGGCGTCGCCCTCCAACGCCTCCTCAAGCCATCTGTCAAGCCGTCTCCGGAATCCAGTTCCATCTTCGTGCCGCCTGACCCCGATGCAGTCGGATCTGACTTCGGGGACCAGGCAGGCGGCCCGGGGACTTCGGCAGCTGGCTCGAGGACTGCCATAGTCGAACCCGGCCCGGGGACTGCGGTAGCACAGCAAGTGGAGGCCGACTCCAACTCCTCACAACCCAGCCCGCCCACCATGGTTGCAGTAGCCATTTTGGCAATCGAAGAAGTCACAGCTCCATCATGGGCTCAGCCCATCCTCCGTTTTCTGATAAATGGAGAGCTGCCGACTAACAAGATCTCGGCAAGACAAGTCCAACGCCGAGCCAGAGCTTACACAATAATGAACCAAGAGCTAGTTAGGCGCAGTGCTACCGGAGTCTTCCAGCGCCGCGTCGAGCCAGAGAAAGGCATAGCAATCCTCGAAGACATCCACCAAGGCGAATGCGGCCATCATGCCGCCTCCAGGGCGCTTGTCGCCAAGGCTTTCCGCCATGGATTCTTCTGGCCGACTGCTTTGGAGGATGCCAAGGAACTACTCAAACAATGCAAAGGGTGCCAAGTCATCGGCTCCAAGCAACACTTGCCGGCTTCTGCACTCAAGACCATCCCCATCACTTGGCCCTTTGCCGTTTGGGGGATGGACATGGTCGGCCCATTCAAGATGGCACGCGGCGGCATGACACATCTGCTTGTCACCATGGACAAAATACCAAGTGGATTGAAGCAAAGACGATCAAAAAACTGAATGGGCCGACTGTCGTGACATTCATTGCAGATATTACAACCCGGTATGGCGTACCACACAACATCATCACCGACAACAGCACAAATTTTGCCAAGGGAGCACTGGCACGTTTCTGCGCGACACAAGGCATCCGACTGGACTTAGCGTCCATTGCCCACCCGCAGTCAAACGGCCAAGTCGAGCGAGCAAACGGCCTCATCCTCTCCGGCATCAAGCTCCTACTAGTCATGCCACTGGAGCATTCGGCCGGCTACTGGCTCGACGAGCTACCGGCCATCCTCTGGAGTCTGCGCACTACCCCAAACAAGTCAACCGGCTTCACCCCCTTCTTCCTTGTATATGGTGCTGAGGCTATCATCCCAACTGACATCGAGTTCGACTCACCTCGAGTCACCATGTACACGGAGGCGGAGGCTAAAGAAGCAAGAGAAGACGACGTCGACTTGCTGGAAGAAAGCCGGCTGTTAGCCCTCAGCCGGTCCGCCATCTACCAGCAAGGTCTGCGCCGTTACCACAGTCGGAGGGTGAAGCCAAGAGCCTTCCAAGAGGGAGACCTTGTGCTCCGGCTGATACAGCGAACAGCCGGCCAGCACAAGCTCTCAGCCCCTTGGGAAGGCCCCTTCGTCATCAGTCGGGCTCTGGGAAACGACTCCTATTACTTAATCGACGCGCAGAAGCCGAAGGCACGAAAGAGAGACGACTCCGGCAAGGAGTCGGAGCACCCATGGAACGATAATCTTCTTCAAAGATTTTACAGTTGAAACGCAGTATGTATCACGCTACCTTTTGTATTAAGTATCAGACAACGCCCCCCCCCCCGAGGAGTTCTCGGGGACTACCCTATTTTTATCTATGTATGCCGGGTATCATACCCATGGTTACCCCACTACATTTATTTTCTCCGTCCGACACCGGGTTCGACTAGTCGGCCCGGGGACTTGCCGCCTTGAGTTATGTCCAAGTTCTACCTGCAGTCAGCCAAGTAATGTGCCGACACCCAAGCCCTCTCTTGCGAAAGTCACAGCTCGAAGAATCGGCTGCCCGACTAGCAAGAGCTGAAGGCGGAAAGGATGCCCACATGAAAAACGACTAAGGACTAACGAACATACATAACACAAGCCAGCTCCCCCCTCGCCAACCGGCTGTCGAAGCAGTCGGCTGGCCGGCTTCCTTTCCTACTCTGCTACAATCTAAAAAAGCTTGAGTACCTGCCTTCCCAGACGGCTGAACTCCTTACCCAGCCACAGATTGCAGAGCAGCTGTCCGACTGGGAAGGCGGCAAAGGGAAAAAGCCGACAGATAAAAAGCAAGTAGGAATGGAAGCCAAGCACATGCATAATAATATTTACACAAAAGGCCTTCGAGAGGCCGGCATTCAACAAAGTTTGAATACACCCCCATTGGGTGGAATTGCGCACAGATAACAAATCTGTTCAAAGAGTGTCAAGCAGGAAAATAAAAACAGTGAATCAAGCCAAGGGAGCGCCCGGAGCGTCAGGAAGATTGGTTGAGACGGCGGTGTCGGCTGGAGGAGTGGCCGGCTGGCGAGTCTCGGCCTGGTCGCCGGCGGTAGGCGGAGCATTTGCACGCGCCTCGTTGCTGGAGGCACGGTCAGGCTGAGGCTGGCTGGCTGCTCCAACATCCGGCACAGCGTCTTCGCCGTCTTCCTCCTCCTCCTCTTCACCCTCATCGCTGGAGTCAATCTCCTCCGCTGAGTCTTCACCGTCGGCCGGGTTCAGCCCGAACCATTCCTCCGGCTGTGCGACGCCGTCCTCGTTCACCTCAGGAGCAAAGGCACTGGTGTCGGTGAAGTCGGCGATCGCCAAGGCGCGCTGGATGATAGCCGGCCGCACCGCCTCCAGCTCCTTGTCAGCCTCCTGCCGCCAGGTGCGCAGTTGGTCCAAGTTTAGCCCAGGGTACCAAGCCCGGACGAACTCTAGCGCCCGGCGAGCGCCGGATCAAGATGCTGAAGCCTTCCAGGCCTCGAGGCGGCCGACGGCTACCTCCAGCCAGTCGGCAATACGACTGGGGGTGCGAGGAATTACTTCTCCAGGCCAGAGGGCGGCCAGCACCTGTGCTCCGGCACGCTGAAGCCGGCGGAGCATGCGGTAGGCCGGCTGAAGGCGGGCCTGGATCGCCAGAAGCTACTCCTCAAGCGACCAGTTGGCATCCGGCGCGATCTCAACCCCAGCATGCCGCCGGGCCTCACGGTGGGCTTCGATGGCTTGGTTGGCGGCGACGGAATAGCCAGGAAAGTACTCTTCACAAAGAAGAAAGAAACAGAGCAAGTAAGGAGATAAACTGGCTTACAAGGACAAGCAAAGAGTGAAGAAGAAGGCGGCCTACCGTCAACCAAATCCTCGACTCGGCCGTAGCCTTCACTCAGAGCTTGCCTTGCCTCGGCCCAGCTCGCCGCCTCGGTCTCGTATTCGGCTTTGAGGGCGGCCTCACTGTCCTGCGCCACCTTCAGGGCCACCTTGTGGCTTTCCTCCTGGTCGGCCAGTTTCTTGGCCAGGCGGTCACGCTCCTGAGCCAAGGCACTAAGCTCGCCCTCCTTGGTGCGAAGGGCGGTCTGGGCCACGCCCAGCTGTTGCCTCAAGTCGGCATTGGCTCCTGCCAGTATGGAAAGAAGAAGTTAAGAAAGAAGTCGTCAAGAAAGATCCGACCCGACTGCTCAGCAGTCGGCCCGAATCTCGGGGACTACACCCAGTGGGTGCGCTGACGCGCCCCCACATGAGATAAAAAGACAAAGACACTCACGCCGGCTCTCCTTTAGATCGGCGGCCCTTTGATTTGCCTCCCAAACCTGGGAGTTAAAGGTAGCGGCGTGGAGGTTTTGATAATCCTGCAAACAGGACGAAGAAGCAAGCAAGAGCAAATCAGTAAAGCAAAGTCTTCGAAGAAGTTCCAAGCCGCCTGCTCAGCAGCCGACTCGGAACTCGGGGACTACACCAAGTGGGTGCGCTGACGCGCCCCCACGGAAAAAATCAAGAGCAAAGAACTCACCCGAACGACCGCCCGAGTCGCAAGAAACTCTCGGGTACACTGCTGCAGCACAGTGGCTTGAGCCAAAAGCCGGCTACTAACATCTTGCGCCGCCAAGTTCAGCGCGGCTGTCCCACCGCCCGGCGTCCACCTCGGCGAGCTAGCTGTGGCCGACTCTAGATCATGCGACAACGAGCTGGAGCCGGCCGCCCTCTGCGGGTCCGGCTCTGAAGCCGCCCTCCTCGCACGCAGGCGAACCGGCGACAGGACCACAAGATCCGCCGTTGTAGTCGGCCCTCCCCCAGTCGGCTGCTCAGGCGACACCTCAGGCTGGCCGCCTTGACCGGTCCCGATCGATGGAGGCGGCACCACTTCTCCCTCGAGGACGACTACGTCGCCCCCCTCCCTCTCCATCACCGGCGGGTCGCGGCCGATTTCCTCCGGCGGGGGCACCGGGACGTCCAGGGGCGCCGATCGGAGGGGGATGACGAGATGCGGAGGCTGGCCACGCAGGGCCTCCGCCGTCCTCTCTGCGGCCTCGGCCTCCACCCGGGCCCTAGCTGCCGCGTCGGAGTGTGCCTCGACCGACTCCACCGTCGTCTCCTGGGCTGACTCGGCGCCGGCTGACCTTCGCTCCTCCGCCTCCCGCTCCTGCCGCGCCTCCCGCGCGTTCCGCTCCGTCGCCGCCTGAAGCTCGGCGGGGGGGTCTATGTGACGGGAGCCCCTAGATCCTCCCGCTCCACCGACTATGGAGGCGGCGGTAGTCCGCTCAAGAGAGAGCGGGGCCCTGGTTGACAAAACGGAGAAAAGACTTAGAAGAACATCAACTGAAGAAAGAAAGGAAAATGCGTAAGGACCAGAACTTACGCCGAGACCGCCTGCGGCTGCTTCACCACTTTGCGGAAGTGGGCCACCTTCGCGGCCGCCTCGTCCCGTTTGGTCGCCGCCGCGGGTCCCTTGGGCTTCTTCGGCCGGCCGCCGATGAGAGTCGGCACCGCCCGACGCTTCTGTGCGCCGCCTCACACGGTCGGCCCGCCGGATGGGCCGACGCCTTGGGGGTCGGTCGTCGGCTGGCGGCGCGGAATGGGATCGACCTCGTCATCATCGGGCCAGTCGTCAAAGCCGACAGTGAAGCCGGAGCCGCGTGTCTCGCCGCCGCCCCCCACGGCGTCGTCCTCCAGGGCGGCCGCCCCCAAGTCGGCGTCCTCAAAGTTGTCCGCCTCGCGGTCGGGGGCGAACTCGTGCTCCGGCCCCGCGGTCCCGGCCGAAGGATGAAAGAGAGGATTTTGATTGAAGACAAGCCGACTGGTCAAGAGTCAGCCAGAAAAGAAAATTGGGCAACGAAGGAAGAAAGAAAGTTTACCAAGGGTGGTGGATTGGCGCGAGAGTATGGCGCCTTGCCATACTGCCAGTCCTTGGTGAGCTTGAAGTTGGCGATGTAGTTCACCATGTACGATACCTCGTCGTGAGGCATCTCCCTGGTGCTGAGCCGGCTTGGGTCGAAGCGGCCGCTCATTTGACAGATCAGATGAGGGCGGCCCTGAAGCGGAAGTACCCGGCGCTCGACGAAGGCGGCGATCAAGTCGGGCCCGGTCAGGCGCTCTGACTGGATCAACACCCGAAGCCGGGTGACGGCACCAGCTCCAGCCAGGGTTAGCGACCTGGCCCAGTAGGACCATGAAGCCGACCTCACAGGCGGCGGGCCGGCTACATAAGCCGGCAAGTTGACATAATCACCGTTTGGGGCAACGTTCTTCACGTAAAAGTAAGAATGTTGCCAGAGCTTCACTGACTGGATCAGCGCGATAGGAGGGAACGGGTTGTTGGCGGTGGACCTCCTTATGGCGATGAAGGCGCCGCATGGAACCGGCACGCCTGCGACGACCGTGTCAAGCTTGGATTGGAAAAACTCCCCCAGAGCTCGATGGTGGGGAGGACACCGAGGAAACCTTCGCACAACGAGATGAAGGCCGACAGCAGCACCACCGTGTTGGGGGTGAGGTGGTGCGGCTGAAGTTGGTAGAAGTCAAGAAATGCGTGGAAGAAGCTGCTCGCGTGGAGGCCGACGCCGCGCAGGCAGTGCGAGTAGAAGACCACTCGCTCGCCTTCCTCCGGCGCCGGCAAAACCTCCCTTGCTAGCGCAAGGCGGACTCGCACAAGATCTTCGCCCGGCAGCCGCCGCGTCTTGCGGAGAAAATCGATGTGGTCGTCGCGGACGGTGGAACCGTCCCAAGAGCTCGACGTCGGGGCCATGGCGGTGAGTGCGGCGGCGGAGAGCGCTCGGCGCGGAGGCAGCAAGCCTGTGGCGCGCTGGGAAGAAGAAAGAATGGCGGAGCGAGAGCACAGCGAAAGGCTACCGCAGCGAGGAAGAAGAGGGAGGAGGCAGGGCGAGGGCGAGCGTGCGAACGACTGCCGCTCCCCCTCCCCACCCCTACTTATAGC
>NC_057807.1:664798788-664812462 GCF_018294505.1 Triticum aestivum | reverse complement strand
ATGGGATTAACTACGCCCACTCCCCCACGACCCGTGATTATCGCGCCTTGATGGCGAGTGGGAACCGCCGCCGGAAGACGTACGGTCGGTTCGGGCCATAGAAGATCCGCGCACGGGCCGAGGCGCGGAAGTGGTGGGCCCTGGCCTGCGGCGGCGTCCCGTCACACGCGTGGGCTGGCAGGCCTTTCCAGCCGAAGGGTGCCACATGGCGCGCGGATAGCGGGCGGTCGGCCCGCCGCTTGGCTAGCATGTCAGTTGTTTCCCGCCTTTGGATTTTGAGAAGGCTTCGCCGAGAAGGCACGCGCAAGGGAGGCCAGCTCCTAGCTGCCGGCTCTTCGGGATAGGAAGCTGGCCGAGCTTCTCGTTTCCCCCTTCAGCCGCGAAGCCCGACCAGCTTCGGGGACTACTGTCGGAGTAAATGACCATGGGTAGCCTAACCGGCTCCCTTTGGCCCTCAGAAAAAACAATGGGCCGACCGAGCCTTGAAGCGCCCAAGACACGAGGCCGCCTTCATCCGGCCGGCTATAACATAGGCCGACTGGAGGAAGGCGGCCCGGACATAAAGGATCTTTAGGGGACGCCACAACAGGGCCGACTCCAAGAAAGCCGGCCCATGAAAGACCGACTCCAAGAAAGCCGGCCCATGAAGGACCGTCTCCAAGAAAGCCGGCCCATGAAGGACCGACTCCAAGAAAGCCAGCCCATGATGGGCCGACTCCAAGAAAGCCGGCCCATGGCAAGCGGCCATGGGTCGCACCCTAAAGTCAACCCCCCATAACGACGACGAGACGGGGCGTGGCTATAGTGGACCCTGCCACCCCCGAATCCCGGAACATGCATGGCTACAGTATGCCGCACAGAGCGGCCATCTCCTGTCCAGCAAGGCACTGTTGCCATGCGAGTCGTGACGCCATCCACGACGGGTCGCCAGTACGACCCGAAGGCGGCGGGCCCCTTTGGTCAGAGGGACATCCGAAGGCGGCCTGACCTCCCCAAGCCGGCCTAGGCCAGGCCGGCTTCCTATAGCCGGCTTGCTCTCCTCCTCGGGGCACGCGCACCATTAAGCAGACAAGACGAGGTAAGGCTACAGTGAGAGCCCGCAAGGCGGCAGCACTGTAGCCATGCTTACCTTGACAAAGCCCTCGTTATCAGAGGCAAGGCAACAGTAACCAGCCCCTGACAAGACCCCTCAAGCGGTGGGGCCGGCCTATCGACCAATGGGCCGGCAGCCGGCGGGACCCACCAGTCGGCGGGCCCCAGGAGCCGGCAGAGAAGCCGGCGGTCATAGACACTGACAGCCTGGACCCACGCCCAGCCGGATTACCATTGTGCCCCCGGGGGGTAGGCCTATATAACCCCCCCGGGACACCCATGCAAAGGGTTGATCTCAGAGAGTTTTAGACACCACCATAGGGAGAGGAGAGATCTAGCCTTGCCCTTCTTCCTCCTCCCACCGAACAGCTCAAGGAGCCTCTTGTAGCTTCTTATCGATCTAGTGATCATGCGGAGACCCCGCAAAGCAAGAGTAGGGGTATTATCTCCACGGAGAGCCCCCAACCTGGGTAAGATCCGCCGACGTGCATGTCTTCACCTTATTCCGTTTCCAGGCACCGGTGATGTCTTACTGGCTCCCACAATGATAATCCACCCATTGGCATATGTCGCACCTACCACCCGACACTTAGCCCGTAGCAGCCACGTAAAACTTGCAACAACAAAGTAGAGGACATCTAACTTGTTTTTGCAGGGCATGTTGTGATGTGATATGGTCAAGACGTGATGCTATATTTTATTGTATGAGATGATCATGTTTTGTAACCGAGTTATCGGCAACTGGCAGGACCCATATGGTTGTCGCTTTATTTATGCAATGCAATCGTCCTGTAATTGCTTTACTTTATCACGAAGTGGTAGCGATAGTCGTAGAAGCAATAGGTGGCGAAACGACAATGATGCTACAATGAAGATCAAGGTGTCGCGCCGGTGACAATGGTGATCATGACGGTGCTTTGGAGATGGTGATCACAAGCATAAGATGATGATGGCCATATCATATCACTTATATTGATTGCATGTGATGTTTATCCTTTATGCATCTTATTTTGCTTTGATTGACGGTAGCATTATAAGATGATCTCTCACTAATTTCAAGGTATAAGTGTTCTCCCTGAGAATGCATTGTTGCGAAAGTTCTTCGTACTGAGACACCATGTGATGATCGGGTGTGATAGGCTCTACATTCAAATACAACGGGTGCAAAACAGTTGCACATGCGGAATACTCAGGTTAAACTTGATGAGCCTAGCATATACAGATATGGCCTCGGAACACTGAGATCGAAAGGTCGAGCATGAATCATATAGTAGATATGATCAATATAGTGATGTTCACCATTGAAAACTACTCCATCTCACGTGATGATCGGACATGGTTTAGTTGATTTGGATCACGTGATCACTTAGATGATTAGAGAGATGTCTATCTAAGTGGGAGTTCTTAAGTAATATGATTAATTGAACTTAAATTTATCATGAACTTAGTACCTGATAGTATTTTTGCTTGTCTATGTTTGTTGTAGATAGATGGCTCATGATGTTGTTCTGTTGAATTTTAATGCGTTCCTTGAGAAAGCTAAGTTGAAAGATGATGGTAGCAATTACACGGACTGGGTCCATAACTTGAGGATTATCCTCATTGCTGCACAGAAGAATTACGTCCTGGAAGCACCGCTGGGTGCCAGGCCTGCTGCAGATGCAACTGACGACATTAAGAACGTCTGGCAGAGCAAAGCCGATGACTACTCGATAGTTCAGTGTGCCATGCTTTACGGCTTAGAACTGGGACTTCAATGACGTTTTGAACGTCATGGAGCATATGAGATGTTCCAGGAGTTGAAGTTAATATTTCAAGCAAATGCCCGGATTGAGAGATATGAAGTCTCCAATAAGTTCTATAGCTGCAAGATGGAAGAGAATAGTTCTGTCAGTGAACATATACTCAAAATGTCTGGGTATAATAATCACTTGATTCAACTGGGAGTTAATCTTCCTGATGATAGTGTCATTGACAAAATTCTTCAATCACTGCCACCAAGCTACAAGAGCTTCGTGATGAACTATAATATGCAAGGGATGGACAAGACTATTCTCGAGCTCTTCACAATGCTAAAAGCTACGGAGGTAGAAATCAAAAAGGAGCATCAAGTGTTGATGGTCAATAAGACCACCAGTTTCAAGAAAAAGGGTAAAGGGAATAAGAAGGGGAACTTCAAGAAGAACAACAAACAAGTTGCTGCTCAAGAGAAGAAACCCAAATCTGGACCTAAGCGTGAGACTGAGTGCTTCTACTGCAAGCAGACTGGTCACTGGAAGCGGAACTGCCCCAAGTATTTGGCAGATAAGAAGGATGGCAAGGTGAACAAAGGTATATGTGATATACATGTTATTGATGTGTACCTTACTAATTCTCGCAGTAGCACCTGGGTATTTGATACTGATTCTGGTGCTAATATTTGCAACTCGAAACAGGGACTACGGATTAAGCGAAGATTGGCTCAGGACGAGGTGACGATGCGCGTGGGAAATGGTTCCAAAGTCGATGTGATCGCGGTCGGCACACTACCTCTACATCTACCTTCGGGATTAGTTTTAGACCTAAATAATTGTTATTTGGTGCCAGCGTTAAGCATGCACATTATATCTGGATCTTGTTTGATGCGAGACAGTTATTCATTTAAATCAAAGAATAATGGTTGTTCTATTTATATGAGTAATATCTTTTATGGTCATGCACCCTTGAAGAGTGGTCTATTTTTTATTAAATCTCGATACTAGTGATACACATATTCATAATGTTGAAGCCAAAAGATGCAGAGTTGATAATGATAGTGCAACTTATTTGTGGCACTGCCGTTTGGGTCATATTGGTGTAAAGCGCATGAAGAAACTCCATACTGATGGACTTCTGGAATCACTTGATTATGAATGACTTGGTACTTGAGAACCGTGCCTCATGGGCAAGATGACTAAAACGCCGTTCTCCGGAACTATGGAGCGAGCAACAGATTTGTTGGAAATCATACATACTGATGTATGTGGTCCAATGAACATTGAGGCTCGCGGCGGGTATCGTTATTTTCTCACCTTCACAAATGATTTGAGCAGATATGGGTATATCTACTTAATGAAACATAAGTCTGAAACATTTGAAAAGTTCAAAGAATTTTAGAGTGAAGTGGAAAATCATCGTAACAAGAAAATAAAGTTTCTACGATCTGATCGTGAAGGAGAATATTTGAGTTATGAGTTTGGTTTACATTTGAAACAATGCAGAATAGTTTCGCAAGTCACGCCACCCAGAACAGCACAACAAAATGGTATGTCCGAATGTCGTAATCGTACTTTACTAGATATGGTACGATCTATGATGTTTCTTACTGATTTACCGCTATCGTTTTGGGGTTATGCTTTAGAGACGACCGCATTTACGTTAAATAGGGCACCATCAAAATCCGTTGAGACGACGCCTTATGAACTGTGGTTTGACAAGAAACCAAAGTTGTCGTTTCTTAAAGTTTGGGGCTGCGATGCTTATGTGAAGAAACTTCAACCAGATAAGCTCGAACCCAAATCGGAGAAATGTGTCTTCATAGGATACCCAAAAGAGACTATTGGGTACACCTTCTATCACAGATCTGGAGGCAAGACTTTTGTTGCTAAATTTGGATCCTTTCTAGAGAAGGAGTTTCTCTCGAAAGAAGTGAGTGGGAGGAAAGTAGAACTTGATGAGGTAACTGTACCTGCTCCCTTATTGGAAAATAGTTCATCACAGAAACCGGTTCCTGTGACAACTAGACCAATTAGTGAGGAAGCTAATGATATTGATCATGAAACTTCAGATTAAGTTACTACCAAACCTCGTAGGTCAACTAGAGTAAGATCCACACCAGAGTGGTACGGTAATCCTATTCTGGAGGTCATGTTACTTGACCATGGCGAACCTACGAACTATGAGGAAGCGATGATGAGCCCAGATTCCGCAAAATGGCTTGAGGCCATGAAATCTGAGATGGGATCCATATATGAGAACAAAGTATGGACTTTGGTTGACTTGCCCGATGATCGGTAAGCCATCGTGAATAAATGGATCTTCAAGAAAAAGACTGACGCTGATGGTAATGTTACTGTCTACAAAGCTCGACTTGTTGCGAAAGGTTTTCGACAAGTTCAAGGAGTTGACTACGATGAGACTTTCTCACCCGTAGCGATGCTTAAGTATGTCCGAATCATGTTAGCAATTGCCGCGTTTTATGATTATGAAATATGGCAAATGGATGTCAAAACTGCATTCCTGAATGGATTTCTACAAGAAGAGTTGTATATGATGCAACCAGAAGGTTTTGTCGATCCAAAAGGTGCTAACAAAGTGTGCAAGCTCCAGCGTCCATTTATGGACGGGTGCAAGCCTCTCGAAGTTGGAATAAACGCTTTGATAGTGTGATCAAAGCATATTGTTTTATACAGACTTTTGGAGAAGCCTGTATTTACAAGAAAGTGAGTGGGAGCTCTGTAGCATTTCTGATATTATATGTAGACGACATATTATTGATTGGAAATGATATAGAATTTTTGGATAGCATGAAAGGATACTTGAATAAAAGTTTTTAAATGAAAGACCTCGGTGAAGCTGCTTACATATTAGGCATCAAGATCTATAGAGATAGATCAAGACGCTTAATTGGACTTTCACAAAACACATACCTTGATAAAGTTTTGAAAATGTTCAAAATGGATCAAGCAAAGAAAGGGTTCTTCCCTGTATTACAAGGTGTGAAGTTGAGTCAGACTCAATGCCCGACCACAGCAGAAGATAGAGAGAAAATGAAAGATGTTCCCTATGCTTCAGCCATAGGCTCTATCATGTATGCAATGCTGTGTACCAGAACTGATGTATGCTTAGCAATAAGTTTAGCAGGGAGGTACCAAAGTAATCCAGAAGTGGATCACTGGACATCGGTCAAGAATATCCTGAAATACCTGAAAAGGACTAAGGATATGTTTCTCGTTTATGGAGGTGACAAAGAGCTAGTCGTAAATGCTTACGTCGATGCAAGCTTTGACACTAATCCGGATGATTCTAAATCGCAAACCGGATACATGTTTATATTGAACGGTGGAGCTGTCAGTTGGTGTAGTTCTAAAGAAAGCATCGCGGCGGGATCTACATGTGAAGCGGAGTGCATAACTGCTTTGGAAGCAGCAAATGAAGGAGTCTGGATGAAGGAGTTCATATCCGATCTAGGTGTCATACCTAGTGCATCGGGACCAATGAAGATCTTCTGTGACAATACTGGTGCTATTGCCTTGGCAAAGGAATCCAGATTTCACAAGAGGACCAAGCACATCAAGAGACGCTTCAATTCCATCCGAGACCAAGTCCAGGTGGGAGACATAGAGATTTGCAAGATACATACGGATCTGAATGTTGCAGATCCGTTGACTAAGCCTCTTCCATGAGCAAAACATGATCAGCACCAAGGCTCCATGGGTGTTAGAATCAGTACTGTGTAATCTAGATTATTGACTCTAGTGCAAGTGGGAGACTGAAGGAAATATGCCCCAGACGCAATAATAAAGTTATTATTTATTTCCTTATATCATGATAAATGTTTATTATTCATGCTAGAATTGTATTAACCGGAAACATAATACATGTGTGAATACATAGACAAACATAGTGTCACTAGTATGCCTCTACTTGACTAGCTCGTTGATCAAAGATGGTTGTGTTTCCTAACCATAGACATGAGTTGTCATTTGATTAACGGGATCACATCATTAGGAGAATGATGTGATTGACTTGACCCATTCCGTTAGTTTAACACTTGATCGTTTAGTATGTTGCTATTGCTTTCTTCATGACTTATACATGTTCCTATGACTATGAGATTATGCAACTCCCGTTTACTGGAGGAACACTTTTGTGTGCTACCAAACGTCACAACGTAACTGGGTGATTATAAAGGATCTCTACAGGTGTATCCAAAGGTACATGTTGAGTTGGCATATTTCGAGATTAGGACTTGTCACTCCGATTGTCGGAGAGGTATCTCTGGGCCCTCTCGATAATGCACATCACTACAAGCCTTGCAAGCAAATGTAGCTAATGAGTTAGTTGCGGGATGATGCATTACATAACGAGTAAAGAGACTTGCCGGTAACGAGATTGAACTAGGTATTGAGATACCGACGATCGAATCTCGGGCAAGTAACATACCGATGACAAAGGGAACAACGTATGTTGTTATGCGGTTCGACCGATAAAGATCTTCGTAGAATATGTAGGAGCCAATATGGGCATCCAGGTTCCGCTATTGGTTATTGACCAGAGAAATATCTCGGTCATGTCTACATAGCTCTCGAACCCGTAGGGTCCGCACGCTTAATGTTCGTTGATGACATAGTATTATATGAGTTATGTATGTTGGTGACCGAATGTTGTTTGGAGTCCCGGATGAGATCACGGACATGACGAGGAACTCCGGAATGGTCTGGAGATAAAGTTTAATATATGGAATAATGTTGTTTGGTCTCCGGAAGGGTTCCAGAATTCACCGGAAGGGGTTCCGGATGTTTCCCGAAATGTTTGGGTACGAGAACACGTTATTTGGGCCAAAGGGGAAAGCCCACAAGGTTTTTGGAAAGCGCAAAAGGAAGTTTTGCGGAGTCCAGGGGCCAGACACCAGGGTCCCCGGCGTCTGGGTACAGACGCCGGGAACCCTGGCGTCTGGCCCTGGAGTCGGAGAAGGACTCTTGCCTTTCGGGTGAAACCGACTTTGTGGAGGCTTTTACTCCAAGTTTCGACCCCAAGGCTCAAGATATAAATAGAGGGGCAGGGCTAGCGCCAAAGACACATCAAGAAACACCAAGCCGTGTGCCGGCAACCCTGTCCCCTCTAGTTTATCCTCCGTCATAGTTTCCGTAGTGCTTAGACGAAGCCCTGCGGAGATTGTTCTTCACCAACACCGTCACCACGCCGTCGTGCTGCCGGAACTCATCTACTACTTCGCCCGTCTTGCTGGATTGAGAAGGCAAGGACGTCATCGAGCTGAACGTGTGCTGAACGTGGATGTGTCGTACGTTCGGTACTTGATTGGGACAGATCGTGAAGGTGTATGACTACATCAACCGCGTTGATAAACGCTTCCGCTTAGCGATCTTCAAGGGTATGAAGATATACTCTCCCCTCTCGTTGCTATGCATCACCATGATCTTGCGTGTGCGTAGGAATTTTTTGAAATTACTGCGTTCCCCAACAAGATCCACTAACATAGAAGTTGATATGGTCTCGAGTGACTTCAAGAGATTGCAAAAATGAGCAAGCGACTCTAGACAAAGAGTTTTTCTGAAGGTCAATGAAGCATCCTCAACATCGTCCACACCATCATCACACTCATCACCCAACTTTTCACTGTGATTTTTTGAGTGAGGAGAGGAGGGTAAGGGGATTCGGACTTTGCTATTGCCTCTTTAGCCATGAGCATCGATCAGTGATGGGCATGTTCTGATTTGGGGTGTCGAAGAGGTCGGTAGAAGAGGAGGAGGGTGTGGAGTGCACAACAATGGCGGAGGTACCCACATTCTCATCTTCGTCATCTTCTTCGTCACCAGACATGTAATCCTCATGAACAAACGCCTTATTATCTCTCCTCTTGATGAACTGGGCGAATTTTTTCTTTTTGAGCACAAGCTTCTCAAATTTGTCTTCTCTTCTCTCAGAAAAACAATCCGCAACAAATGTCGCGGGCTATCATAACCGTAGCACTTTCTTCTCCAAAGCTTTGACATTCTCCCCCTTGTTTCACATGGTGCCTGAATAATTCTTGACCAAGAGGCCCAAGTCTTCTTTAAAGTCTATTGTCAAGCACGGGTTTCTTCTTCATCTTCAATACATCTTTATTCTCCAACTTACTCTCTTGAAGCACTCACAACCGCCTTCTTGGCCTTCAATGCAAGGTTAGAGTTTTTAGTCCCTTGAACAATTGCAAGGGTGTTTTTGACTTGGTCTCCAAAAGTTTGTGGGTGATGAAAGTAGACACAAATTGATTGGGCATCATTTGGTCATAGTCAGGACTTTAATGAATCATCATTACCATAGTGTCATCCATCGAAACAATGGCTTCAATAAAAATGTCATCCACCCATGTGCGACCACAGTTCCTCAGACCCAACACAAGAGACTTCAATCTCCGGCACACCACTTTCCGCGGTCTCTCCATCATTTTTCACAAACAAATTGACTTATTTATTAAGCAGATGTATCCCAAAGTACACACTCTTTGGGGAGTGCTAATCTCCATTGGAGAGGTGCTGAAGCCAAAGCTCTGGAGCGCCACCAAGTGCCTCACCTTATTCTCCCTTTGAGTCACCCTCAACGGATGAGCCTAAAATCACTCGGGGTTGATCTTGAAGACGGCCACCGAACCTTTACAAACTTCCCGGAGAACACCACTAGCAAGGAAGCTTCCAAGCCTTGACTCCTAGCGCCTAGGATCCCAAATATTCAAGAGTAAAAGGTTTATTCTCTAAATATGAATAACCCTAAGAGGCTTGATAGTGTCGGAAGATATTTTTTTAGGTACAAGGCTTAGAGAAACCCATACAAAGTGATGGCCATGGAGGAGAATTTGGAGGACTTTGGCTTAGGAACTCTTCTTCGAGTTCAAACCTATGTATTTGCTTGTGTGCCTCTTCATACTATGGTTGTTCTATACTCAATGTGAATCTTGGATTCACTAAAAACCTAGAAAGTACATACTAATAACTTGATCAGGACAACAACTAGATAAGTTTTGTGGGGGGTCACCAATGATGTCCCACTTATAGCCAAACATGATACATACTAAGATTATATGCTATACCTTTTTTAGATAAGATTATATGCTATATCATGTTTATTTTAGGTATAGCATATAATAAGATAAGAATGTCGGTCATTAGCGAATACTCCCTCCGGTCCTTTTTAGTCTGCATATAAATTTTGCTCGAAGTCAAAGCATCTCTAGTTTGACCAAATTTGTAAAAAAAAAGTATCAACATTCACAATGTCAAATCAATATTGTTAGATTCATTATGACATGTAGTTTCATAGTATATATATTTGATATTGTAGATGTTGATATTTTTGAATATGAATTTGGTCAGACTTTACAAAGTTTGGCTAGACAGAAATCTAATACGCAGAGTAAAAATGACCGGATGGAGTACATAGACAATTATTGATAAGGACAATCAACTCTTCCTGATACAAGAGTTGATACAAGAGTTGATTGTCATACAACTCTTTTTGATGAAAATGCGCACTTCTAATGATAAGAACTTGATGAGGACAATCAAGTCTTTTTGATGCACGAAGATAAGCATGGCGATTATTAGAAAAAACGAAAACACTACTTCCCACACGCTTTCAGGTTTGCACTCTAAATCCAGGCCATCTTCCGAGTTCAGATATGTTTCCAGCTCTTTAATGACAGCCGCTGCAAAAAGAGAACCGAAGTGGTGTCAACGAAATGAACATTTTTCGATCAATTACACTTCTTATATCTGAGTAAGTCTGAATAAAAAGACATCTGATCAGTGGCCGATCATTGATCAAATGTCCCTTTCACTGACTAGCTCAAAAATATAGTTTGTCATTAGAGCAGAAGAGAAGAGAAGAGATTTCAGTACCGAGCCAATCGAACTCCTCTTCTGCATCATGGCTGCCGCCGCCGCTGCTGCTACCCGAATACTTGGGCCGGCTAACGGAGTTCATCAGCGTGTTGTAGGCGTGCTTGATCCTCAGAAACTTCGCCTGAGCATTCGCCTACATTGAACCAGGAGTTTGTCAGCGAAATCTCCATTAGGAAACAGTACTGAAGCTACTTCCATCGCCGAATCCTGCTGCCTGGATGGGAAGAGGAGGGAGCACCGCACCTCCTTGTTGACGTCCGGGTGGTACTTGAGCGCGAGGCGCCGGTACGCGCGCTTGATCTCGGCGGGCGACGCCGACGGCACCACACCGAGCACCTCGTACGGGGACTCCCTCCTCCGCCCGCCTCCGCTGGCGCCCGCGCGGACCCGCACGCTCGCCCGCCGCGTCAACCGAACGGAGCCGGAGCCGGACCGGTGGAGAGTGAGAGGAGGCGCCGGGCCCGGAGCAGACGCGAGGCGGCGTGGGAGAGGGAGGACATGCGGGGCGGCGACGGCGGAGACCTGTACCGACAGCGCCATTGCAATGGGGTTGCCGGGCTCGCGGCGAGCGCGTCCTCCGCCGTTCAGATCGACAGGGGCAGAGGATCCAGCGGCCGTTGTTATAAGCTGATGATTAGCAACCTCTCGCTGTGTCAACACCCTCCTGACTGTACTTTTACGCAAACTGTAATTTTAGCTGCCGATGTATAGATCCTGTTTATTTGAGGTCACAAAATACAAGATCCTGTTTTAAATATGCAAGACTCTCATGTGAATTATCGTTACGGACATCTTCTCTCTTTTTCTGCGAGGAAATTTTCGATCTATTCGTTATTGAACGGGTACTCACCTTATTTGAGATGTTTCATTTTCTACTCTTAGAGCATCACTAGTAGTACCCTCAAACCCTCAAAAATAAATTTTTTTACGGGTTGAAACAAATAAATGAAAAGACTAGAACCCCTGAACCCCTAACCCCTAAACAATTTTAAGGGTTGGAGCCCGGGTCGCTCTCCCAGCTTCTAAAAGTGAGGGTTGGAGAGGGGAAACAACCCCAACCTCTATTCCTCTGCTGTGAAAGCGCCGGAGGGAAAAATCAGCCCCGTCCCTTCCTCCCGCCGGCCGCCAAGCTCGCAGCCGCCGGCCGCCGCGCGCCATGGAGCCGCCGCCCGCCTTCGTCCTCACGCCCGCCTCCTCCCTCGGCCCGCCCGTCGCCCCGCCCCCAATCGCCACCTCCGTGACGCCCGCGTTGGCCCAACAGCCGCCCGTCCCGAGTCAGGCACAGGTCGTGTCGGTGGTCGCCGCCACCCACGTCCTCGATGCTAAGCGGCGGCGTGCTGGCCAGCACGTCGTCCCTCCGCAGCCCGCAGTCGCCCCGGCCCCGCCTCCTCCCTCGCCCTGCCCGAACTCGCCCCGCCGCAGCCGCCCACCACCAAGCGCCGCCGGAAGATGTCGTCGATTGGGCCGAAGGGTGCTGCGGTCGCCAAGCTCGCCACGGGAGGGACCCCGATCGTGAAGAGGACCACCTCCCGGAAGAAGACCGCGCCCGCGCCCCCAATCACCGACCCTCCGCCCGTCGTGCACGAGGTGCTCGACGGTATGCCCGCAACAACGACGTTGTTCATGGGACTTTTCCAAGGCACGGACGTGCACGACGGTATGCCCGCAACAACGACGTCGTTCATGGGACTTCTCCAAAGCGCGGAGGTGGACCTCGGGGCTCCTCCTCTCAAACCCTTTGAGTTTCGTGATGACTTGGAGGAAGAGGGTGATGAGGAGGAGGAAGGTAAAGATGAGGAGGAGGTGACCAAGATAGAGGAGGAGGCGTTCGCCGCCATTGCCCGCCCTGCCGTGCGCTCGACAAACTATAGCGAGGCCGAAGATATTCTCTTGGTTCGTGCTTGGGCACATGTGGGGATGGATGCAAGCACCGGTACCGATCAAACCGGTAAACGATATTGGCAACGCATAGAGGACACCTATTGCAAGATCAAGCCGAAGACCGGTGGGTACATCTCTCGTACATACCGGTCGCTTCAAGGCCGGTGGGAGTTGATGAAGCCCCAATGTGCTCGTTGGAGTGCGGCAATGGACCAAGTGAAGGATGCACCGCCCAGTGGAACCGTGGAGAGTGACTATGTGAGTACATGTGTGTGTTTTCACATCTATTTTGATTTTCTATGCTATTGTTAGGTTCTTATGTGTGTTTACTATGCTATTGGTGGGTTTGTAGGAGGCAATTGCCGGCTTGAGGTACAAGGAGATGGCCGCTTCCAAGGGCAAAGCATTCTCATTTAAGCATGTTTGGGCAATTCTTCAAACTTTTGACAAGTGGAAGTTGAGGGATCAAGAGACCGCACCCAAGAAGGCGGCAATGCTTAGGATGGATGATAGTGATGAGGAGGAAAGGAACTTGTGTAAGCCCGAGGGAACCAAGAAGGATAAGCTAAGGAAGAAGATGGAAGGAGAAGCGTCAAACATAAGGGAGAAGATGGAGCATATGATGAAGTCAAGGGAGACATTGACAATGAAGACATTGGAGATAAAGCTTCTTATCACCGAGAAGAAGAAAGTGGTGAAGCTTGCACAAGTTGAAGCAAGGCGTGAAGAAGCCAAGCGCAAGGCCGACTTGGAGGAGAGGATGATCAAGGTTAAAGAAGCAAAGGCATGGAAATAACTCATGGTGGAAGAGAAGGATCACATGATGATGTCCAAGAAGGACATGGATGAAGACCAATTGATGTGGTGGAGGGACTACAAGGAGGACATCGCAGAGAGGAAGAGGATATTCCGTGGTGCATCCTCTACTCTTCAAGGTGACACTCCGATGAGTGGTGGTGGCGATGGCGGTGTGGAGGACTCCACCATCGGCGCCTATGGAGGTGCTTGATGGACGTGGAAGTGGTCTAGGAGATGGCGCTGAGGTGCAACTTTTTGGTGATGG